>NW_023270323.1:7677930-7737044 GCF_011800145.1 Mirounga leonina
TTATGAGATGCTTTCTAGCCTGCTAATTACACCCCAGAGTGATTGTCCTCATCTTTTCCTTACTTCCAGAAATATGGGAATGTACATTACATGCCACCTTGAGCCTTGTTCATTAGTTCATTTGAGCTTGATCTTAGCTAAAACATAAATTACAAGTCTTCTAGGAAATGGCCTTATTTATTTGAAGATTCATTTAACAAAGAACAACTTAGTAAACATATCTTTTAAAATAACATGGTAGTGAGGTACATTTTTGCCCCTGCTTATAAATCAAATGGCATACAGTGGACCTTTCACAAATCCTTTTCCTCTGAATTAAGATCAATTTCTAAAGCACATGGAATGTAGAATCAAATTATCTTATACCTAGAAGTCATCTTTAATTTGGAATCATTCTCTAAATTAAGATCAGTGAGAGTATACCTTATAATGTTTGTTAGGTATATAACTTAAGGAGAGAACTAGGATATTTTCCTTTCATTGACTTTATTTTCTGAATGTTTTTTCTATTCAGAATTCCAAGTTCTAGAGTTTTTGAAAGTATAAGACACAAGTCTTTTTTTCATTTTTTTCCTATTTCTCATAAATGATAATGTGTTTTGAGTTTAATTAGTTCATAAGACAACTCAGGTAGAAGAAATTGGACCAAGAGACTAGAAAAAATGCCCATATGAACATGAAAGTGAAAAGGTAGGAACATGTTCAAGCAACATTATTTCTCTTTGGCAATGGCTAGTAAGAGCGCTGTTTTCTTTGATACAAACCATGAAGAAATAAGCATTTTATTCTAAAATATAGAATAAACGATCTTACTAGGAACATTTTCAAAATAGTACACCGACACTTAAATAAACTTTATTAAATACACAGCTATCTATCTTTTGCTAATAAAATGGTGTCATATGGTAGACCTCTACCGGCAAGACCGAAAAATAAGAGTAGACAAATGTCACCCAAATAAGCCATAAATACCATGAAATTAATTTCTCTAAAACTTATCTCATATGAATTTATTTGCAAATGTATGTTTTATCTCTCTGACCTTTCAAGTATGAAGCGTAGATCAAATGTTTTAATAATTCTTCCTACAAATCTATTAAAGCTCATGCTCAATTCTGACAGCCTTAACTAGGCGATACACATATAAACAAGGGGTTTATAAACCGAGCTTTGGAAAGCTTTTTGAAAATTAAATCCAGTGTGCTCCAGCTAAAAGAATAAAAAATAGCTTCAAAAATTAATCAAAAAACAGAGTAAACCTGAACAAGAATGACTGTAATATAGTTGACATAAGGTAGTATATTTACAAACACCTTGTCAGTCTCAGAAATTTCAAGTGCCTCAAGCAGATCATTCTTGTAGTTGGGGGATGCCAGGCTCTCAAAGAAAGGACAAAATACTGAAAAGTACTGTTTCCACTAAAAACAAACTGCATTCTTTACAGGAAAAGACACACACACATATATATATATATTTAATGTCATTCATTTACTAAGTAAAAATATATAACAAATTTTGTACAAAATAAAGAATTAAAATGATGTTCCACTAAATTCCCTTGCTTCAACATTGTTTTTTACATATAACATTAATATACTAAGGCACAGCTAGAGATACTAAGGCATATTAAAAAGGAAACAATTGACCCAGACATTATTCAGGGTAGAAAAATGCCCTGATCCTTGAGTTATAGTTAGAAGCTATATCTAAGAAATATTAATTTCTCCACCATCTCATTCCTCCTCTAGTTACTCCATTTTATGTATGAATTATAAAGGTATTGTGTTATTGTGTTACATTGAATTTGGCATCCTTTTGGAGTCAGTGAGCAAAACCACAGTCTGAGGATACTCTTCCTTAATAAGCCCAATCATACCAGTATCCATAGAAAATGATAAGAACTTAGAAGGAAAGTCTTAAGCAGGAGAGAAAATAATCTCTGCGGGCTTCACTTTCTTACTTCTGGATCTTAAGAAGGTAAACTAGTTCAGCCAATGCCCCTGGGTGTTAAAGCTAAGATAGAAGTCTTCCACATGAAAAGCAGCCCTTGAAACTCAAATCCGATGTCATAGGCTGCAAATCATATCTTATAAGAAAACATGTTGGTTACATGCTGTACTCTGTATTTATTTACTTATTGTTATTCTCCTGTCTAGATTTTGCTGCAGGATTTTGTTATAGCCTTTTGTGCATAATGTGTATTTTAAAATTCTCTAGAGGAAAATACTGTTTACAATACTTGCCCAATGTATTTGACAATGAAATTTTTTTTTTAAAGGAGTCATGTTTTAGTAAAAATAGTTTGGAAAAGCTGCCATAGCTTTTAGAAAATCTTCTTAAATGTTCCAGTCTTTACTACGGGATATCAAGGGAAGCTATTCATGTTTGAGCCAAATACTTAAAAAGGAGCAACGGATGTTTTCTCTTTTGATCAGTAGGAGTACCTAAAGGGAAAATGAATTTTGGTGAGCAAGAGTCATAGCTGAAAATATAAGTGCATTCACAGGAATGAAGGGTAGAGGTTGACAGACAGGTATATCTGAAGGCAAAGAGGGGTACCTGTCCTCTCCTTTCCAACTTCTGGATGGTGGGAGCAAAGAGGAGACTGTCATTTTAAGGAACAGGATAGCACTTTAAGGAACACATGAAATTAGCTCCTTAAATTCTAAATCGTAAGTATGTTTTGCTAATTCTATATCCATTGAAGATTTCCATTGTTTTTATGAGGGGAAAAAAAGAAACAAATCTCAATAATACCATCTCATAAAGAGATCAATCACTCCTCCAAATAATCTGATTTATTTTCCCATTGAAAGCCTCAAAAACTTTGCTCAAGCTATGTCTATGTCTGAGAGATGTAACCTATTACCAACCACAGAATTTAAAGCTAAAGTAGAAGTTACTTTAACAGAAGTTAAAGTAGTCAGTTGGTTATTTCCTGCAGAACTAATGAATATAACAAGGAGAAAAGGACTGCAGCCCATGTAAAGGGCAAGAAATCAGGGAAAGGGAATCTGAAAAGATGAGTTTTAGCAAATGGAAAGCAATACCTAGGCATTGTCAGACTATTCTCCATGACTATTGGAATCTGGCAGACTATTCTACACATCTATGCAGTAATAGCCAATTTACTCCAGGATTAGTTTGTCAGAAATATTTGTATAAGCAGACAGCTCTGGAAAGATGCAGATAAAGATAACTTCCTCCACTCCTAAGTGAGATTTGCTTTATTTCCAAAGTACATAGTAAGGAATTCAACAGGGCCTAAATTTAATTTTTCCTTTTGTTTCTGCAAGGTGATAGAAATGTTTTCTTTTGCCTAGGGTACTTTGGTCACACTGGATAGTCTAACAATGGGAATTTGGGTAGGAGCCGACCATACCAAATATAATCTGGAGCAGGAGCATTGGGTCACAGAGTATCAACTTGCCCTCTGGAGAGACCGGAGACAAAGACTGGCCATTTGGGCCATCAATTATCCTTAAGTAACTGAGTCAATCATGCTTAAGTAATTGAGCCTCAATAAAACTACAAACACCAAGGCTCAGGCATATCTCCCTAGTTTGATAACTCTCTACCCATATTGTCACACAGAGTTGCAGGAAAAACAGCTTGCAATGACTCCATTGTGAAAGGACAACTAAAAGCTCCATGCATGGAACTTTCCTGGACTCTGCCATATGCATCCCTTCCCTTGGCTGATATTAATCTGTATTTCTTCATCACAGCAAACCATAACCTAGAGTATAACAGCTTTCAGTGGGTTCTATGAGTCCCTGCGGTGCATTATCAAAACCAAAGATGGTTTTGGTGGTACCCAGACTTGTAATTGATGTTAGAAGTAAGGGATGGTCTTGTGGATTGCCCCCTAATTTTGCAGAGGATAACTAAGAAAATGTTTTGTTTTTGTTTTTGTTTTTTCAGGACAGAGGATGGGCACTTTTACCAAAAGCTTCCATAAAAGACAGAATCTTCTAAACACAGGGTTCTTCTGAAATATATCCTTACTACATGTATGGGCATCACCTGGCCCTTATAATGTTGACCTGTAAGAACTTGGAACTCAGGGAACAACAGTAACTACAGTGTTACTCTGGATGATGGTTTTGCTGTAAATAATACAGTATTTTGTCTCTGACCCAGATGCCTCATATCCTTCTGCCAATATCTATCAAGTCATGATAGGCTAACTCCTTAGCTTGAGTTCAGGATTAAATTTCAGACTTGATGGTTGAACATTAGTCCTAACACATCTAACTGATTATTTATCACGCACCTTCAGAAAGATTTATTAACAGAAAGACAGACAGACAGACAAACAAAAAATACATTCTAAGAATGAGGTAGTGGCCAGTTTGGAAATGATATCATTAAAATGCAATGAAGAGCCCTACAGCTGGAGTTAAAGAAGTGTGTATTAGACAGTCTTGTGAGACACAGAAACATTTCACTCCATGCCTGATAAGCAAACTCATTTTGTAGAATAAAGGTCTATAGCACTTTCGCCACAGACTCTGTCATGGGGTGTCTGGTAATTTAAGGTGACAGCACCTATTTACTGTGTGACATCCTGTGCACTCTTTTCAGACTTAATTAAAGAACAACAACAAAAATAACAATCACCATGAGGTTTTGAAATGCTTATTTCCACTGTCTGCTAAATTTTCCAAATCTAATTTCCATCTAGAAACATTTATGACTATAATCTAGCACAGTAGGACTGCTTTATAAATTCAGGCTTTAGTGTCCATCTACATATTTATAATCTCTTCCTATACAGGAAAGATCCATTCTCAAATTGCACCTAGCAGTGAAGAGTGAAAACTTAGATACACATGGCTAGTATTTTTATAGTAACTCAGTATGTTTCAGGCTGGTTTCTATTCTTTCA
Organism: Mirounga leonina; assembly: GCF_011800145.1. Classification (NCBI taxonomy): domain Eukaryota; kingdom Metazoa; phylum Chordata; class Mammalia; order Carnivora; family Phocidae; genus Mirounga; species Mirounga leonina. The sequence goes on from NW_023270323.1 coordinate 7,682,822, forward strand.
GCTCCCTGGAAGATCTCTCTATACAGGCATTGCAATTTCTATTCAACAGCCTCTGAGGGGAATGTGAACAAATGACACAAAAATATGAAACACTGGCAATTGCATTTGAACTCCTAGTATGAATTCTATTCAGTTTCTAATTCTTCAAAAGTTGACAGACATGCATTACCAGCAAATGTAAACCAGGTAAACATAAGGGTCCCATATGCCAATGCTTCCATGAAATTTTAAAATATAAGCATTTTGAGGTAAATGTGAATATGTGAAGGTGTAAACATAATTTTTTTAAATAGCAAACAATTTTAAATTTCTTTTTCTCCTCTCCAGACCAATGCTAATGCTAAAAACAAAGGGGGAAAAAAGCTATCTTCAGGGATTCATTTACACTTGCTGAAAAAATATATTATCCCAAATATGATAAGAAAGGCTCATGGGCCTCATAATATATTTTAACAAAAACTTCATTTAGACTTCTGTGATATTGAAAACTGGCCTTAAAAAAATATTAGCAACAACATTCATACTTTTTTACAGTAAATACGTTAAGTCTTTTTTAGATATAGGAATAACCATTGAGCCTACTAAAAGATAAAATCTTACCCCTCTCACATCTAGCATATACACTGCAATTCAGTTCTGATTTGATTTATAGAGTTTGTTACCACAGTTTGCAACAACTGAGAACCCTAAGCGACTAAGACTTATTTGCATCAAAACAACTTTATTATGGTGCATGCAGCTTAGCTTGATGGCTTTCTCATTATTGATGCAATTGTTATTCCATAGCAACAACAGAAAAAGAATAACATCTCTGAGCCTGAGTAGAATAAGTGCACTTCTCACTCTACTCCTGCTGAGTGAAAACTGTGTTTTCATCTAAACTACAGAATATATCAGTGAACCTAATGGGATTTGACAGTCTATCTTAAATAGTGTCATTAGGTAACAAAGAGAAATTTGAAGCTATATAACCCTTGGTCATTTTGATGACTGCTTCTTTTTCTTTCAGTTTGAACCGATAACTGGAACTCCCCATCAAAAGGCTTTCTGCAATTTCGTGCTTTTTAATTATGGTTTCTATTTGGATGGTTCTTTCATCATAAATCAACATTTTAAGTAAATGCCTGCAAAATATGGCTAGTGAGATACTGAGCCATAGGAGAATATCACTAATGAAGCACTATTCCCGTACTATATTACTTGTAGATTTTGCAACCTAACAAAATCATACAAACCAAAAAGTAAATTGAGAAATATCTGATACCCACACTTGTTTTAAAGAAGTGGTATTGAATGAAAAACTTAACTACAAGTTTCAGAATATGCATATTAGATAAATAATGTTACTGTTGAATATATAATAAACCACTTCCAGGAAAAAGATTTATGGTACTTGGAAAATACTAAAACATTCATTTACACCTAACAAAGTAAAGGGCAGGGCCAATTTTTAAAATAATTTGTATTTGTTTAACATCACAGCATTTATAAACCATATATATATATATACGTATATATATATATACACGTATATATATAAACCATATATATACGTATATATATGTATATATATATGTATATATATAAACCGTATATAAACCATATATATATATATATGTGTGTGTGTGTGTGTGTGTGTGTGTATATATATATATATATAATCCTTTGGAGTTAGGTACTACTAACTATCACCATGTTATAGGTTGATAAACTTACGTTTGTAGTTGTTAAGTAATTTGCTCCAGATCAGACAATTGAGGGGGTTTGAGATAGGATTTGAAACTAAGCAATCTGAATTTTGACCTTGTGTTCTCTATAATCTCTCAGTAGCCTATGAAAAAGGCAGAGAAAAGCTGACTTTAAGGACAAGAAAGCTGACTCAACCAAAGTTAAAATTTTAGTAAGTACCAGAGGGAGGCACTCTTGATGTCAACTCTCATTCTCAGACTTCCTTTGATTTCCTTGTTTTACCTACGCTGTTCTCCAGCTTCCTGCTTTGACACTCAACAGTTCTAAAGTCCCTTTCTTCAAGTTAATTTTGTTTCACTCTCTCCATTTCCCTCCTCCCTTCCCTAACCATGCTTTCATGAAAGAAGTGAATGGCCAATATCTGTACCTTGCCAGGATTATAGTGGCAAAGAGATTTTTCTGACCCGATGAATCAATAAATAGTGAAATTTCAAGTAATAGGTTTGGTGAAAGTTGAAGTGCAGGATTTTAGAAAATGGGGGGGGGGTTCATACTTGCAATCTCTATCATGCATGATCATAATACCTTAATCATGAAACAACACATTTATTGATTGTTAATTAAAATGTCGGCCACGATGTTATGCATCCATATGTCAAGTAATTCTTATAACAATCCCATTATTTTTGCTTCTGTTTTATGTTATGGAAACTAAGGCTCCAGATAATTATGCAGCTTGTCCGAGGTTCAAGCATTTGGGAAGCAGCAGAGTAGGTGTTGGGATCCAGGTCTGCCTGAAACCCCATAAGCTCTGAAAGCTCCTAAACTCTCTGGTATATGTTGTGTCATCTCATCTATATTTATTGCTAGAGCCAGTAATTAATGCAAATACAAATCAATTTAAAAATATTTGGGGGTGGCATAGAAGGGATTAAAACCACAATGCCCTATTTGGAATGAGAAAATACTGATGCTCACATAATTACACTGTCATATTGCATTCTTATGTATTCATTGCTTTCAAAGGATTTTAAAGAATATTTAAATATGGATTTCCTTAGTTTTCAGGGTCTGTAATATTGAGATGCATTCCCATGAGGACATCGAATGAAAAATAATAGCATAACTAAAGCCTGTGATAATGTCTTTCTTTGGTTTTCTCGCCATGGGAATCTTTTCCGATGTTATCATGATTTTAACTACATGAAAATGAAATAATTGGCAAACACGGCCTCTGTAACATGTTGTGTATTATGTCTCTTGAAATAATGCTATTGAATGAGTACACTGACCTTTCTTTGGAGATAAATTGAACATTAATTTCATTATCCACTCTGTATGAACAACAATGAGACCTTTCCTTTTAGAGGTTAAAAAAAAAAGAAAAGAAAGAGAAATTGGTCTTACCTATTTTATGTTTCTTATCATTACAAAATTTGGGGGGTATTTTGATAAATATGAAATATAATTGTTAAATTTAGGAATCTTATGAATCCAACTGCTTTGGGCTAAGATCAAGTAAAGAATCTTATGAATCTGCAAAATGTGTTTTATTCTTAACAAGTAAACTATTTCACAATATTATTTTTCTACATTAAGTTGGATCTTTGCTTACCTCTGAATATTTCACTTTTCAAAAACTGCCAATGGAGCAGCACTACTTGCCAAATCAACTAAATCCAAAACCTTATCTTAGCATTCAGGTTTATTCTGAACATTGTCAAAAGCTATCCATATGAACGAATTCATCCCATTCTTATATATAATCTATCGCCAATATCTGAAATTGCCCTGTTTCTCACCATTTCCATGCTTTTTGTTGTCCCTCCCTTTACCTAGAATACAAGAGTATCTATAAATGCCTTGAATATTCTACCTCTTCTCCAAAATTCAGGTAAATTACCACTGCTTACATAAACCACATATGGACCTCTATACCAATACCTTTGATTCCCATAACATTGTGTTCGCACCCTCCTGTGTGTTTTATGTATAAAGGATTCTGATCTCTATTCAGTGAGCTATTAGGAGATACCAATGTGTCTTAAACAGATAGGGAGTAAGTTGGGAATGAGAAAGCAATGGTATGACTCTCCTGCACTTTGCATTTCACTCCATGAAGATCACTGATGTTCAGGGAAAAGACTGACAGCAGGCAAGAGTGGATGTTGCTATCCAAGAAGGGAGACTCAGAGAGGAGAGATGATGAGACCAGCCTAGTGAAAATGAATATAGGAAGAAGTGAATTCTAGGATGGAAGGATGAACTTGACATTTTAAGCCAATTCATGTATCTAACCCATAGCATGTTTTACTGAGATAATACATTCCAAAGATGATTCTCACTAAACCAAAATTAAGTAATGACAACTGGAAGTAACTGATTAAAACTGCCCCAGAATCTAAATATAATCTAATATTTTTGAGTCTTTGATTCAAATAAAATCTCAAATGTCAGTCAATAATCTATTGTAATTCTTTTAGCCATTTATCTTTCCCTGGGGGGGGGGGGATCACAGCACTGTATTTTTCTTCCAGTTACTTAATCTCACATCCTTATACATATTATATAAGATATCTTTAAACTTATTCTTTTGTAATACTTCATTTGTGTGTTCTTAAAGTGTTTAGAAAATTTCTGAGATTTCAAATTTCATCTAGCTAATCTATTGGTATAGTTTGCATTACCTAGCAGGTTTGACTTACTAATTACAATATTTAATTTAGAAAAATTATAAAAACTTATTAAGTATCAATATCCAAATAGAATAATCAGAGCTTATACTTCTCTGAAATTATTGAAATGTACGAAATTAAGTGAAAAAAGTAAAGCTACTAGAGAAATTATGCTGCATTTTATATTCTTTCATGGACTTTGTCAGTGGTAGAAATGTTCATACAAATAAAACATTTGGCAACTTTGTGGATAGAACATTTTGTTCGGTTTTATCAATATTTACAAAAATATCAGAAGTCAAATAATTGATATAATACAAAACAGAAAAAGTTTAAAAATTAAAAATATTTTATACCTGAGTGATTCATTCCACAAGGCCCTCACCATTATATTTCACATTATAATTATTATATCATTTCATTCTTCTTTTTTTTTCAGCATTTTTTTATTCTTATGTTAATCATTTCATTATTTCTGATGAAAAATGAACTACTCTACAGAGATATTCTAGAGACTGTGAAAGATAAATATTTCAAATATTTCAATTAGAGAACAAGTGAATAATCCATCAATGAATGAATTTATTTCATAAGCAGACTAAAATAGGATTTAAAATGAGCCAGTGGTTAAACTGTTACAAAATACAGTATATCATGCTGCAAAACATGCTCTCAATGCTAAAGTAGACAATGTTCTCCAGCTAGAGTTTATGAAAGAAACAAATCTGAACAAAGGCAAATCAAAACTGCCAAGCAGTAAAACAATATAACTCTAGTTTTATAAGTACAAACTTTTATAGAAGACTTTCAGGGGAGCTGGGGACCATGATGGCAATGTAGCCACTCATCTTACACAGTATTCCTCTCAAATAAGGAAAAATGAAAAGGAAAATTAAATTTTATGTAAAAAAAATCAGTGGGAAAATTAAATTCTACGTAAATTCTTCAGGCATAACTTGAAGATAGAGAATGGCAAAACTGCAGATTTCGCATGCTACAACCCATTTCCTGCTCAAAAAGCAAGCAAATGTAGACTGAGAAAACCTGTGGGGAAGACAAAAGAGAGCATGATTTGCAATAATCACTTGAAAAACAAATTGTACCCTCTATCTGAAAATGCCTGTGCAAATCAGAGCAGGACTATAGGGAAAGGTTATCAGAGTAGGTACAATTCAAAAGGTCAGAAGCCTTTTAAACGGGAGAGGGATAATTTAAAAGGCAGACATGATTTAAAGAGATAGATGCAATTTAAAGCGGAACTCTTTGAAAAGCATAACCTATTGGAAAGAAAAAAAAAGATAAAAAATACTCTTTGGTAATTTGATGATGAAAATGAAAAGAAAAGGGGCCCCTGGGTGGCTCAGTCTGTTAAGCATCTTCCTTCTGCTCAGGTCATGATCCCAGGGTTCTACATCTGGAATCTCTGTTCAGTGGGGAGCCCTCTCCCTCTCCAGCTCCCCCTGCTTATGCTCTCTCTCTGTCAAATAAAGAAAATCTTTAAGAAACAGAGAAGAAAGGAAAGGAAAAGAAAATAAAGAGAAAATTTAGGGTCATGCAAGACAGAAAGTGAAGAAATTGGAGGATTCATAAACTAACCCCACCAAAGCAAACAAACAAAAATCCTATAAAGTACCTGGATTTGCTGTACTAAGAGAAGAGACAACTATTAAACTAGGGATATTGTATAAAATCCCTATACCATAAAGATGAATAAGAGGAAAGTGAAGTCTTTCCAGAGCTACTGCAGAAAATTAGCGAAGTTCCACACATATTAACTGAAGAGAATGCCCTCAATGCAGCATTAAATACACTCAAACAAGAGTCTGATGATGTGTATTTAAAAAAGGCATCTTTAGACAGAAACTCAGAATCTAAAAACAAAGTGGAAAAAAATAAATGGATGAATGGGGTAAAAAGTTGATTGGTCTCCAGAAAGAAACAGAAGAAAAAGACAAAACTATCTCTGAAATAGAGAATACACTATAAAATGCCCAAGTCAGGGGGAAAAACAAACAAACAAATGAAAATTCACTAAAGTTCATTAAAGAAAGGCAGGAAAATAACTAAAAGAATGAAAAGGCCATATGAAAAGTAAAAGGGTCAGAAAGAAGGTAGTGAAAAGGAAAGATAGGCAAAAAATAATATCTGAATTACCAATATTAATTTATTTGATAGAAATCTAATTTGATTGAAAAATTTTATAGGAAAAAAAACAATGGAGCAGAGCTAATAATTAAAACTACAAACCAAGAAAACTTTCCAGAGAAAGAAAAAGACCTGAATTGGCACATTAGAAAAGCTCAACTGGGAAAACTGACCCATAATAATTTTGAAGAGAAAGACAAAATCCTCAAGGCCTCCAAGGCAAAAGTGGTAAATAATTTATAAAGTAAAATAATTAGATGAACACCAGACTTTTCAAAACTATTATACAAAGCAAGGCGACAAACAAAAAAACTCAATGAATATTGAGGACAGATAATCAATATAGTTTTTAAAAATTCTCATGAAAACAAATGATCTTTGCTACCATTTAAGTTTATAAAATGATCTCTGCTACCATTAAAGTTTATAAAATGATCTCTAATGCTCAGACCTACTATAAACCCCTACCAAAAAAAAAATGAACTAGGTGTAAATATTACACAGGCTTTTTAGATTTTTAAGTAAAAATTTCATATATCTCATCTGTTCAAATACTATTTATAATTTAAAAATTACCTCTCAATAAGTTATTCAGAATTGAGTAGTCAACATTATTTCCTTCGCATAACTGGTAAGTCTAAGAACATTAGCAAAGTGCTCCTCAAAACTTACGACACATAAGAATAACTTGGGGATCTTGTTAACATGCAGATTCTGATTCAGTAGAGCCCAGATTCCCCATTTTTAGCTTCCAAATGATGAGGATGCTGCTGGCCCTTGGACCACATTTTGAGTAGCAAGGCATTAGTGAACACTTAACACAGACACTATATCAATGAGAAGAAATCTAAGCATGTTAAAATAAATGGTAATTTTAGTAGGTATTAAATATGATAAAAATGCTCTACAAAAATAATGACAGATGATTTTATAAATGCCATATTTTTTAAATTGGTATTTTTATATGAGCACACATGTAGAAATGTCTAAAGAAAAGCCTATGATATTTCTATCCAGTTAATCTGGCCTAGACCAAAAGAAAATGATATACCTCACATGATCAGCTAAGCATGTAGTAATACAATAATGATGTCTGCATTATAGAACAGTTAACATTTCTTCTTTGCAGTGAAACATGACTTGAATTCCTATCCTAACTGGCTTCAAAATAAGGACTGATGCTAACATAGCATTATCTCATCTATCTTTTTTTTTAATATATATGTCTGTCTATGTGAGTGTGTGAAAGTTAATCATTTTTCTTCATTTTAGCCTTCCACTATCTGCTTAAATTCCTACTAAAAGTAATAATGAAACTTCAATAGTGAAGTTTTTTTTTAATATAAAGAATAAGCAAATATGGTGATAAAATCTGGCACATTATCCTATCTGCCCAGCGGAGTGGCAGTAGTGAGTAGTAAATTATTGTTTAAACTGTATATTTCATCCAACTGCACAATAAACTCAAAGAACCAGTACTGAAGCTATCTATAACCTTTAGCAATATAATTGCTCCCAGCCTCTTATACAGAAAATGAAAACTGGGTTGTTCTAAAGGGTAAATGGAATGTTATTTCTTAAAGCAATCTGACATGATATCTGGAACATTCTGTTTCCTGAATCATAAACATTCAGCCAAGTTCCTGAAATACTGTAGATACTCAATAAATGAATGTCATTTTTGAATAAAAGAATCAATAAGTGGAAAAACTGATAAACAACAATACCCTCAAATACTAGAATCCAGAACCCTAATTTGAAAAATAAATACATCAAATGAATTCTATGAGATTATTGGGAAACACAGAAATGAAACAGTTTTTGAATCTTCCCAAATCCTCCCCTAAAACAGGATGGCAAAACCAAAAATCTCTGGACATCTACTATAAATTCCAGTTATAAACCATTCTGTGAACGCCAAAACACCAATTCCTATTAGTGAAACCACTGGTAGCTACAAAATCTGCATGGTACCAGTAATTGTGTGGAAGGAAGCACAGGTAAGGCATTCAATCTCCTCATGGCCCTCAGAACCCAACTCATTAACAGAGAACTCAAAAGCAGTTAACCAATCAGAGAACAGCAGCTAAAACAGGGAGAAAATATTGCTGACTCAAATTTGCAGGTGAATACAAAAGGACCATGGTAAAGTCAGAAAGGTAGTAGAATAATCTGGATCATATGAAGCTTCAAAACTAAAACAAATAAACAAAACAAAACAAAACAAAAGAAACAAACTCTAAGCTTCTTTCCAGGACAAAGCCTCATACGAGAAAGGAACTCCTAGGAATACAATTTAAATTGACATGAAAAAAAACAATAGGGACAAAAATAGTGAAAGCTGAGATAGATACCAGGTTTTTTTTGGGGGGGGGGGATATAGAGAAGGCAGATGATCAAAGTACAGACCACTGTTTCTGATCATTTTGTGAAAATAACAATATTAGAAGATCTAGAGTTATGAGGCTGGACAGTCATCTTAGCCAAATCTTTTCCTTTAACTGTGATAAGTAGGAGAGAATTTTGGTAGAATCCCATAAGATTCTTTCCAGGAAAAGAAAATAAGAAGCAAAACAACATATCTAGAATCACAGCTTTGGTCAATCATGTGTTGTACATGGTTGCTTTCATGCCAAGATGGCAAAGTTGAATAATTGTGACAGAAACCACATGTTCCTCAAAGTGTGGAGATATGTTCTGCAAATCCTAAAATAATTACTATTTGGCCCTTTACAGAAAAGTTTTTGCCTTCCCTGGACTAAAAGAAGTCTCTGGACTAGAAGCTCTTTTATTTTTATTTATTTTATTTTATTTTTATTTTATTTTATTTTAAATATCAGTATAGTTAACATACAATGATATATTAGTTTCAGGTATATGGCATAGTGATTCAACAGTTTCATACATCACCCAGTACTCATCACAAGTGCACTCCTTAATCCCTATTGTCCCACCCACCTCCCCTTTGGTAACTGTCAATTTGTTCTCTATAGTTAAGAGTCTGTTTCTTGGTTTCTCTCTCTCTCTCTCTCTTTCTTCCTTTGCTCATTTTGTTTGTTTGTTTCTTAAATTCCACATATGAATGAAATCATGTGGTATTTGTCTTTCTGAATCATTTTTCTTAGCCTTATACTCTATCTCCATCCATGTTGTTGCAAATGGCAAGATTTCATTTTTTTTAGTTGAATAATGTTCCTGTGTGTGTGTGTGTACACACACAAACACAATATACTACATCTTATTTCTCCATTCATCTATCAATGGATGCTTGGGCTGCTTCCGTAATTGGGGTATTGTAAATAATGTTGCTGTAAAGAGGGGTACATGTATCGCTTTGAATTAGTGTTTTTGTAATTTTTGTAATTTTATTTTATTATGTTATGTTAATCACCATACATTACATCATAACTTTTAAAGACTGAGTAGAAAAGGCTAGCAGGGTAGAAATGAGTATAAAAGCAGATTGAGAAAAAGTTGGGGGAAAGATCAAAAGAAAGAGGAAAATACTATCATGGAAGCCAAGGAAAAGATGTTTTAGGATGTCAGATGGTAGTAACTGTTTCAAAATATGCCAAGTCTATGTAAAAGGAAGTCTGAAATGTCCCTGCTGGATTTAAAGATGTGGAAATCAAATAGCTGGGGGAAAAAATGGTGTAGGAAAATGGAAAGTGTGAATTCTCTCAAAAAGTTTAGCTTTGAAGGATTTTAGAGATACAGGGCAACAACTGGAGGGGTAAGTGGTCACATAAGATAAATAAGCAAACTTTTGATTTATAGAATTGCTACATTCTTCCATCTGTACTATTACTTACTCTTAATTATAAGGTTTTCCAAAAAAAGTCCCATAGGAATGTTTTGTTTTTTCTTATAAGAAATATATATACATTCTTTTAAAAATCAGATTCTAAGAAGTCAGTTTTTTATTGTCTTATTGTGAAGTTTCATATTGTCTTATTGTAACCATGACTTCAATGTAATGTTTCCTGATTCATATGATACACACTGTTGAAAGCGTGCATTCATACTGGGCATGCTGAGAGAGTCCTTACTTACTTACTTGAATAAAATTTAATAAGAAAGAAACTAGGTAGGTGATTTGTGAAAGACCCAACTAGAAAAATGTATGTCCAGACTGGTTTTTCTTAGAATTTTCAGTGATACTATAAAACTATATCATACATTTGGGTACAAAGTAGCTCTCTATTTTTAAGTTAACTTATTCTCAGCTCCTTATCCCCAAGTGCATCTGCACTATTCTAACTAAATGAATCAAGCATCTAGTTATCCTAAATAACTGACATTCTAAGGTGCAATGAAGGTATTTCCTCTCATCTTACTGATTAAAAAAGCTCAACAGTTTGTTGAATGGACTTGTAAAATAAGTATTTAGACTCAGAACTCAAACTAATAAAAAGAAACCTGGTCAATAAGAGTTTCTAATCTCAAAATTAGAAAAGTTAAAAAAAAAAAAAAGGAAGGAGGAACCCCGCAACCTGCTGCATTTGAAACCCACTAAGGATTTTAATAAGTTCAATGAAGAAATCTCCAAGGAAATAAATACCCATTTTTGAGATTTGTAAAAGTCTCTACAAGGCAAAGAAATTTAACAAATTTACAATAAATGTTTATGTGGGAAGAAAAGAGTATTTAGAAAATATCATTTCCTTTATAGATGTTTTTCATTTTCTATTACAACTCTTAGGAAAAAAGAAAAAATAATAGAGCATAAAACAAGGACTACATTTTTTGGTAAGATTGCAACTCACATAAAACTAATTCACAGATGTTACATGGCCAATAAAAAAACATGAACTAAGGTGGGACAATTTCAGCCAATTACTAATCAGCCAATGTTTTTAAGCATAATCATTCATCCGATTTAAGTAAAATATTTGCTTTTGACAGTATTTTAATTTTACTTATGGACAAGAGCACATATTGGGCAGTTTCAATGACAGCAACAAGGAAAACTAACAAGTTGGTTAATCTTTTTAGCAGAATTACAGGAAAGACTATGAATAGATGGTTTGCTTAAATTCCCTTCTATATGTCCCTACTGTTATAATTATATATAGGAAATTCTAACTTTACTATATATATATAAGAATGGCTCTGAGAGTTCCCTGCAGATGAAAACTCTTGAATGGCTTAAGGAAAAATACCTCTTCCCTGTTCTTGATAGAGCAATGTTTCCTGAAAGAAGTGATCATCATATGGTAGCTTTTAATATTCTGCCTGCATCTAAAGAACTGTCGTATTTTTAGGGTTTTAGGGAAGTTTGATAACATAAAGTACACCCAGCATGAATATTATGAGACCAGATCTCTCTTTTTTTTTTAAAGATTTTATTTATTTATTTGACAGAGAGAGACACAGTGAGAGAGGGAACACAAGCAGGGGGAGTGGGAGAGGGAGAAGCAGGCTTCCTGCCAAGCAGGGAGCCCGATGCGGGGCTCGATCCCAAGACCCTAGGATCATGACCTGAGCCGAAGGCAGACGCTTAACGACTGAGCCACCCAGGCACCCGAGACCAGATCTCTTAATAGAAGAGCTGAAAAGTATAAAGATTGGACATATTTCAACAACATCCATATTTTGCTAAATGTTGCTAACCAGCTAATAGCAAAAATAAGCAGTGTGTTCATAGTCTTGTCTGTGAAAACTGCTGGGTTTTGTATTCCTAATTAAGTCACCAAGTTGTTGGGGAAATAACAAGGGAGTTTTAATTGTTTCTCGAGAACATCAAAAGTGGGTCACTAATACATTAAAACATAGTGATTACAAAGTCAAATTGCCTCAGAAACACAAACTGTAGATACATATAGTACAGCCTAAGATCTGGCATTTACTAGACTATAAGATATTTTAAAGAAAAAGGTTTATATGTATTATGTCTGTTTTTCATCATGCCTCAGAGTGACTTACACAAGGCACTTACTATGTATTAATCTACATGAATAATTTATCACAGATTTTAGAATCAAACAGCAGATATCTGCTACAGTGTCTAGCTGCCCAGTATACAAATCATTATGTTGAGAACAAAAGCACAACACAAAAAGACTGTAAAAATCCTTTCTCAACGATTAGCCAATATGAAATCAGGCATGATACTACACCAGTTTCCATTATTGACTGTGATGTAAGTAAAACCTTGCCTAAATATTGACAAAATGTTATAAGAAATACAAATTTGACATTTTAAAATACTGCAGAAATATGTAGAAAAGGAGAGGTACTTTAAATGCATTCAAAAATCTGGGTCATAGGCAAATGTAAAACACAAATTATTTCGGTAGTAAGCTCTCTGAGAATAACTAGATGTAACTGTTTAAATTTCAAAAGAGGGCTATTTGATTTTACTTTTATAAACAGAATTATACTCACTGTATCTCTCTCTTCCTGAAGTACTTTCTCAAGGGATATGTTAAAATCCCATTTCACCAGTTGCTTAACAAAGCAATGGGAAATATAACACAAAAAACAATTGCAGAGACAAGGTGACCTAATATACCTTTAAAATTCCCCTACACTATATTCAGAATAAATGAGTTTCATTTCACAACATCTAGATGCATGGATGAAATTTCAAGCAAATTTACTTTCTCAGGAGACTGAAAAAAAAAATCAATGAACAACAGAACATAATGGTGTGCTCAATAGACGTATTTACTTTTACAGTGGATAGTATATAGCAGAACTAAATGGCATCTCTTCAGGTAGATTTGTTGAACATAAATGAAGTGATATTATGAGTTATTTTAAGTTTCATTGGAGTAAATTAATTCCCATCCAAGAAATATCCATAAGTAGGAAAAAATAATATTTCTAAAACTGCACTGCTAAACACAAAGTTGCAAAACAAACTGAATCCATCAAAGCACAGAAACAAAAAGCCAAGAATTCTCTTTATTATTTGGGTATTTGGATCATATTTGTGTTTTATTTAGATTTTTGATAGTGTAGTCTCTTTTTTTTTTCTTTTTGGTAGGACACTGAGCAGAAAAGAGAAACTGGTTGGTGTCAATTACTGAATACAAAAAGGTCAAATTATAATTTAATAAATCAATACTGAAAATCATGGACTACCTTCCAAGTAAGTGAGGGCAGAAGGAAGAAAAAACTACAAAACAGGTCACATAATTATTTCCTCATCAGTATTTCCATAGTCCTTTTACACCCAAAATGTATATCTTCATATATCAAAACCCAGCTTAAAAGGATATCTAATGGACTGTGGAAGTCTGCTCTACTGCCTGGAATCAATGTATAAATCAAATACTGAGCAACTGTCACTTTCAAGTTAAATCTACTTATAAATAACTGTTTATAAGTTTCATTATTTTCCTTCCCTGCCAAATACTGATAAAGATTCACTCTTTAAATCATTATAATTTCCCCTATGCTGTCAGCAAAGAGATTTAATATGGCAATAAAGGAATAAATGGAGAATAGTATGCATTCCTTCCAAGACTTGTATATTTTATGTAAAGCTTTAAAAACTATTATAGGGGCGCCTGGGTGGCTCAATCGGTTAAGCGGCTCCCTTCGGCTCAGGTCGTGATCCCGGGGTCCTGGGATCGGGTCTCGCATCGGGCTCCCTGCTCAGTAGGGAGCCTGCTTCTCCCTCTCCCTCTGCCTGCCTCTCTGCCTACTTGTACTCTCTCTGTCAAATAAATAAATAAAAATCTTTAAAAAAAAATTAAAAAAAAACTATTATAGACTTTCTCTATTTGTACTTAAACAATACCATCAATTTATTAAAATTTATAACCACCGAACAAAATTTAAAATTCAGTACTTTATGCAAACTAGAATTTAGGATATATCAGATATCAAGAATATGTAAATAAAAACTAATTTTATCAAATAAATATTTTATGTTAGTAACTTAAATCATATATTTTTTGGAAATTGTTTTCATCAGTCTAGCTATGATTTAATTTTAGTTAATATAAGTTCCATTATACTAAAAGTCAAATGAGCCCTAATTTCTATGGGGGAAAAACTGTGCTGGTAAGAAATTGTCCCCTTATGAAAAAAATTGGCAAATATTATTGTAATTAACAACCCTAACATTTAATAAGAATTTATATATATATATAAAGGGCACTGGTATGATATTTCTGTATTAATTGTCCAATTTAATTCTCAGAAAGAGCCTTATAATGTTACTTACAAATTATGGTTGAAAAATTGAGGCATATGGCAGTTGAAAAATTACTTTAGGCCTTTGAGCCATTAAGTGAGAGCTGTGATTCAAACTCAGTTGACTTCAAAACCCAGTTGGTTCTTTATTGCTGTTGTTTTTATCCTAAATAATACACCAAGATGGTTTAAGGCATCTATTTTGCTTGGCTAACCAAATCCAATACAATAGGATCAGAGTGTAAATTATAAGTAAAGAGAGAATTTTTGATGTATAGTATCATGTCATCTGCAAATAATGACAGTTTAACTTCTTCTTTACCAATATGGATGTCTCTTATTTCTTTTTCTTTTCTGATTGCTGTGACTAGGACTTCCATTACTATGTTGAATAAAAGTGGTAAGAATGGACATCCTTGTCTTGTTCCTGACCTTAGAGGGAATGCTTTCAGTTTTTCACCACTGATACGATACTAGCTATGGGTTTTTCATAGATGGCCTTTATTATGCTGAGGCATGTTCCCTGTAACCCTACCTTATTGAGAGTTTTTATTACGAATGGATGTTGAATCTTGTCAAATGCCTTTTCTGCATCTGTTGAGATAATCATATGGATTTTTATCCTTCATTCTGTCAATATGGTATATGACATTGACTGAGTTGCAAATATTGAACCATCCTTGCATCCCTGGAGTAAATCCCACCTGATAGTGGTAAATGATCTTTGAAATGTCTTGCTGTACGCAGTTTGCTAATATTTCATTGAGGATTTTTGCATCTATGTTAATCAGGGAGATTATATGATTAACTAATCTATAACAAAGGAGGCAAGAATATACAATGAGAAAAAGACAGTCTCTTCAATAAATGGTATTGTGAAAACTGGACAGCTACACGTAAAAGATATGAAACTGGATCACTTTCTAACACCATGTGCAAAATGAACACAAAATGGATTAAAGATCTAAATGTGAGGTCTGAAACCATAAAAAATCTAGAAGAGAGGACAGGCAGTAATTTCTCTGACATGAGCAATAACATTTTTCTAGGATATGTCCCCTGAGGCAAGGGAAACAAAAGCAAAAATAAACTACTGGAACTACATCAAAATAAAAAGGTTTTGCATAGCAAAGGAAACCATCAACAAAACAAAAAGGCAACCTACTGAATGGGAGAAGATATTTGCAAATAATATATCCAGTAAGGGGCTAATATTCAAAATGTATAAAGAACTAATACAACTCAACACCAGAAAAAAAAAAAAAAATTTTTTTTTCAGAGGACCTAAATAGACATACCTCCAAAGAAGACATGCAGAAGGCCTACAGACATATGAAAAGACACTCAACATCACTAATCATCAGAGAAATGAAAGTTATGACCACAAGCTATCACCTTATACCAGTTAGAATGGCTAAAATCAAAATGACAAGAAATAACATGTGTTGGCAAGGATGTGGAGAAAAAGGAACCCTTATGCATTGCTGGTGGGAAGGTAAATGGGTACAACCATTATGGAAAACAGTATGGATTTTCCTTGAGAAGTTAAAATTGAAATGCCATATGTTCCAGTAATTCCACTACTGGGTATTTACCAAGGAAAATGAAAACACTAATTCAAAATAACATATAACTCCTATGTTTATTGTAGTATTATTTACAATAGCCAAGATATAGAAGAAACTTAACTATTCATCAATAGACAAATGGATAAAGAAAAAATATATATAATCTTGCTGCACTTCCATCTTTAACTTATATTAAAGTGAATGTTTTGTACGTTTTTCTTGCAACAACCTAAATTATGTCTTCATTACAAATTTTACATGCCTACCATTTTCAGATCTTTTATTCCTGTTGTCTCTTAATGATTAAATCATGATCAAATAATATTTACTTTTCATGTTCATGGTACCTATATTATCACATAGCCAAATATAATTAGATATAGCTTAACACTTTCAGTGTTTTATAGTTAAGATGCCTACTTAGTATTTTAACATACATTCATTTGACAGTTTTCAGATAACAGCTAGTTTTCTCACTTCTTTAAAGTTATCTGATAGCTGCCCATAATTAAAAGTATGATATCCCTTTATATATTGAGAAAGTACACACAATATAATTTCCATTAACATGAAGAGAAAATGCTGCATATGCTGCTTTGACCACTTCCCAGATTCACTCTGTACCATTTTATTTACAGTTTGTTGTTGTTGTTGTTGCTGTTGTTGTATAGTTGACACATAATGCTACATTAGTTTCAGGTGTACAACTTAGTGATTTGACAAGTTTATACATTATGCTATGTTCACCACAAATGTAGCTACCATCTGTTCCATTACATTGCTATCACAATATCACTGATTTCATTCCTTATGCTTCTGCCTTTTATTCCCATGACTTATTCATTCCATAACTGGAGGCCTGTATCTCCCACTCCCCTTCACCCATTTTGCCCATCCCCTCACCCCCCTTCCCTCTGGCAACCATCAGTTTGTTTTCTGTATTTATGTATCTGATTCTGCCTATTGTTTGGTTGTTTATTCATTTGTTTTGTTTTTTAGATTCCACATATGAGTGAAATCATAGGGTATCTGTCCTTTAGTCTGACCTGAATAAGTCAGAGGAATAAATGGCACAGCATAGGGAATATAGTCAATGATATCGTAATGGTGCTGTATGGTAACAGATGTTAGCTACACTTGAGGTGAGTATACAGCTGTTGAATCTTCATGTTGTACACTTGAAACTAATAAAACACTGTGTCAACTATACTCAAATGTTTAAATTTTTAAATTAAATTAAAACATTAAAAACATAGTTTTTTATTTTAACTATTTTAAATAGGAATACTATTGTAGAACTTTTCAGTCATTTGCACAACTTCGTATCTTTTTTTGCTTTCAACTCTCCGTCACTAAAACTAGATACTCTAATATTGGCAGTTATAATTTGGTAGATTAAAAAAAGAGTAACAAGGGGCGCCTGGGTGGCTCAATCGATTAAGCACCAGACTCTTGATTTCAGCTCAGGTCGTGAACTTAGTGTCGTGAGATCCAGCCACCCCAGTGGGCTCCTCACTCAGTGCAGAATCTGCTTGAGACTCTCTCCCTCTCCCTCCCTTCCTGCCCCTCCCCCTGCTCTCACGTTCTCTCTCAAAGAAATAAACAAAATCTTAAAAAAAAAAAGCAACAAAATTAAAGAATTAAAAGAGTTATAGGAATGGGCGCCTGGGTGGCTCAGTGGTTAAGTGACTGCCTTCGGCTCAGGTCATGGTCCCGGAGTCCCGGGATCAAGTCCCACATCAGGCTCCCTTCTCGGCAGGGAGTCTGCTTTTCCCTCTGACCCTCCCCCCTCTCATGTACTCGCTCTCTCTCATTCTCTCTCTCTCAAATAAATAAATAAAAAATTTTAAAAAAAAAGAGTTATAGGAACAAAAAGAGCATGTGAGGACAAAAAAGGAAGCTGAATTTCATTGGTCTGATTTCTGTAGTAATAACTTTAGCTTCACACCAAAAAATACAAGAATTAGACATAAAGTGTTTGTGTTCTTGGAAGCTACACCCCACTCTTTATCAGCTTGCTCTGCTCCAGCTGTCTTCCTCTAGGCTAACCACTGGACACCAACATGGTGAGAATTAAAAGCCTTATCTCCCTGGAAAACAGGCCTGAAGTTTTCCTTATCAGTTGAAAGATTTGTTGTTTCCCTCAATAAAGCTTAATTCTAATCAAGTTGCTAAAATATCTTTACTTTATAAAGAAAGAGTCCCACTTTTAAAGACTTCAGGCAAAAGGATAAAAATTGGTTTATTCATTCCCTAGTTTTTTTCCAGCTTTGGCCCAGACTAAAATGTTCTTCCTCTATTCTCATAAATAAATGTTGTTGTTGTTGTTGTTGTTGCTTTAACCTGGTCCTGTTGAGCTCTTTATCCTTTGGAACATTATATATAATGTTTCAAATTGCTAAGTATATCTTAAAAATCTGTCCCATACCTCCAGCTAGATTTTCAGCTTCATGAACATGGACCATGCTATTCAGATATTGACATCTTTAGCTTAACAGTGTATACATTATGAATTTGTGATTATAGGTGTGTAATGATTATCCCTGGCATTTTATAGTGATTTTTCAGATACTCCTTTTTTTCCTGATTCTCCTACAAACATTTGGAAAGGCTTTTGGCCTTTCCAGATCCATTATAATTTAGGATTTGGGGAATTATGAAAATTGTCTCGTTTCATCCAGATGGTGACACTGACTTGCCCAAGGTTAAATTGCTAATAGAAGTAGAACCAAACCTGGAACTTAAAGTTCCTAAATCCCAGAACTTGGTAATCTTTTTATTGTACCTCTAAAGACCACCAAGAAACATAAAAGCAATAAAAACATTCCTGAGTCCTATACTATTTCTGTTAAATTAATACAGTTATATATATATATATATATAACTGTATATATACATATATATACAACTGTATATATATTGTAACACTTATTACATGACAGAGATGTGAAAATACTATCATTTGCCAACAAATCAATTCTAATTATAAGAGGATGACTAAAAATATAATAAAAGCTGGATAACAGAAAGCATGAGCCCAGTTAATTTAAGTATGTATTAAGTCACAACAGAACCAGAAACAATTTTAAACTGGAGCTGAATTGTCTACAATGTTGGCACCTTTGTTATCAGATTGATATAAGAGTCTGGTTCCCAGCTCTGTCAGTTACTAATACATAAACTTAAACCATTCATTCAATTCTCATTTTCTTAATTAAAAAAAAATGAGTATATTGGTTATTTCATGGTACTATTGTAAGAATTACTGGGTAAATGCTTAAAATATTTAATAAAGTACTTGGCTTATAATAGCAGTAATAATAATTAGTCTGCCATTCTCAACTCCAAACAAATATATTTTGACCCAGAGATCCTTATAATGTCCCTAATCTAATGACAGGTTGACTATCAAGCTTAGAGCAGGAATAAAGCTAAAGATAAGGGCTAACTTATTATAGGATTTAAAATTAGAATATGTTAAAACAGGTAGCCAATAATATCATAGAGATTGTAAACCCACTCCAACTAATAGACTTTATTTAAGGTAGCAATAGAACATAATCATTCAATTCATATTTAAGTGATGCCTACTTTAAAATTATATTATGCTATGTTATATCATACACAGAAAACACAAAAATATAATTCCCATAATCAGAAAAGCTATTTTCTTATAAGAGAATATTTATAAACAAAAATTATAATATATGTGTTACATTCTATAATGGAACATAAAATGAGGTGTGAGGAAAGTCTTCAAAAAGGGGTGACATTTATGCTGGGTCTTGAAGAATGTATAGGGGTTTACCAGGCATTTAAGAAAGAAAAGCATTTCATACAGAAGAAAAAGTATGGGGAAAGGCTGAGATGTCAGGCTCAGAAAATGGGGAGAAATTCCTATACAGGAACATAGGCTACGGCATCCTTGGAGGGGAACGGTTATAATTGAGGCTGGAGAGAAAGTTCAGGTCTAGACTTAGACGTATGGTGGGGTTTAGACTTGGGACTATGGTTAGTAGAACCATGTGGAGATAGTTTAGCAAAGAGTAACAGAGCCAAACTGGATTTCAGTAGATAACTGATACCGGACTCATTATCTGTACTGGTTGAGGAAAGTGGCAGGGAGCTCAGTTAGGAGACTGATCAATAACATGGGAGGAAAATGATGAATGCATGACCTGAAGCTGTGACACATAAAAGCTCTGATTAGAAGAGAAATTCTGGGGCGCCTGGGTGGCTCAGATGGTTAAGCGTCTGCCTTCGGCTCAGGTCATGATCTCAGGGTCCTGGGATCGAGTCCTGCATCGGGTTCCCTGCTCAGTGCAGAGCCTGCTTCTCCCTCTCCCTCTGCCACTCCCTCTGCTTGTGCTCTTCTGTCTATCTCTCTGTCAAATAAATAAATAAAATCTTTAAAAAAAAAAAAAAAGAAGAGAAATTCTGTATTAGAATCTATAGGAATTGGTAATTTATAGGCTAAGATGTGGGGGTAAGAAAGAGACCTGTATAACAAGAATTTTTAGTTTGGGAGATTGGTTAGATGATGATGTTATTTACCACAACTGGGAATACAGAAGCAAGAGGGAAGTAAGCAAAAATCAGTGCAGGTTTGTACATGTAGAAAACTGGAAATAAGGTTCTGAACATCAATGATAGAAAATGGAACCATTTGGAATTTTCACTAGAGGATTTAAACTAAAGAAATATGATTAGGCAACAGGAAGACTATTTAGAAAGTAGACTAAAAAAAAAAAAAGTTCCATTATAGACAATTAACATTTAAGGAAGGAAATGGGAAAAGGGGTCAATGAAGAAGACTTTCTGAAAAGGAGTAACCAATCAGGTTGGCCTGATGTTCTGAATAGAAGAAAATTTCAAGAAATAGGGAATGATTTCTACTTCAAATACTATCTTGGCCAACATTCTCTTATGCTTAAATTAATAACTCCTGTTTCAGAAAGGCCCAAAACTCATATGTGAAAAGAAAAATAATACTTGGCAAAAGAGAACATAGAGAAAATAAGTCAATGATTTTTTTTTCCTCACTGTACTCAAAGAAAGAAAAGACTGTTTGCTCTAAAAAATGAATCCTGCAGTGCTTCTATCTCTAACCTGCGGAGAGGAATGAGTTTCCATCTACTTGCTTTTCATGACTACAATTTAGTTTTATAGTTACCATTTTATTTCCCTTGCTGCAACAAGCCATTGTGCTCTCCAGTACACAGTTATGTTTCAGAGGGCTAATCCTCTTCTTGAGGGCAAAAAGTTTATGGGTGGTGAACAACAAGAGTGAAAATTAAGGTAAATATGTACTTTTCCATCACACAAATTGTGCCAAATTCCCTCTTTCACTAAGCTTATTTTGTAAAGTCATGATGTTCCTCAATGCTCTTACTAGCAAAGATAAGCATTATCATAACCATATTCTTCCCAACTGGTCCTTTTGTCAGTCTTTCCTTTTTCATTAACAGTATATTAGGTCATGATTTTTTTTAATAAAGATTTTTCTTAAGTCTGTTATTGGTATAGGAAAACATTTTTATTTGTTAGATAATGATAGCAACAGGTTGGGAACTATAGAAGAATATTTTTTTTTTTCTGTTAAAAGCAAAGATAATGAGAGGAAACTGAACTTTTGTTTTTCACCTGAGTTACATCTATTAAATGAAAGGAATCGGGACGCCTGGGTGGCTCAGTCGGTTAAGCGTCTGCCTTCAGCTCAGGTCATGATCCCAGGGTCCTGGGATCGAGTCCTGCATCGGGCTCCCTGCTCCGCGGGGAGCCTGCTTCTCCCTCTGCCTCTGCCTCTCTCTCTCTCTATCTCTCATGAATAAATAAATAAAATCTTTAAAAAAAAATGAAAGGAATCAATTTCTAGAGTGCTTTTCAGATTTTTAAATGACGGCAATGATTATAAATTATTACACAAAAAAAAGCTTTCATGTTTATATTCCTCCTCCCATAAGGTAAAAATAATACATTTTTACTCACCTATTTTTTTTTAATTTTTCTTTATTAACACATAACGTATTATTTGTTTCAGGGGTACAGGTTTGTGATTCATCAGTCTTACACAATTCATAGCGCTCACCATAGCACATACCCTCCCCCAATGTCCACCACCCAGCCACCCCATCCCTCCCACCCCCCCTCCACTCCAGCAACCCTCAGTTTGTTTTCTGAGATTAAGAGTCTCTTATGGTTTGTCTCCCTCTCTGGTTTCATCTTGTTTCATTTTTCCCTCCCTTCCTTTATGATCTTCTGTCTTGCTTGTCAAATTCCTCATATCAGTGAGATCATATGATACATGTCTTTCTCTGATTGACTTATTTCGCTTAGCATAATATCCTCTAGTTCCATCCACGTTGTTGCAAATGGCAATATTTCAATTTTTTGATGCCTGCATATTATTCTATTTGTGTGTGTGAGTGTGTGTGTGTGTGTGTGTATCACATCTTCTTTATCCTTTCATCTGTTGATGGACATCTAGGCTCTTTCCATAGTTTGGCTATTGTGGACACTGCTGCTTTATAAACATTGGGGTGTACGTGCCCCTTCAGATCACTACATTTGTATCTTTGGGGTAAATACCCAGTAGTGCAATTGCTGGGTCGTAGGGCAGCTCTATATTCAACTTTTTGAGGAACCACCATACTGTTTTCCAGAGTGGCTGCACCAGCTCGTGTTCCCACCAACAGTGTGGGAGGGTTCCCCTTTCTCCGCATCCCCGCCAACATCTGTCATTTCCTGACTTGTTAATTTTAGCCATTCTGACTGGTGTGAGGTGGTATCTCATTGAGGTTTTGATTTGTATTTCCCTGATGCCAATACTCACCTATCTATTTTAATAAATATTGCCTTAAGACCATTTGTGTATTATTTCTTTTGTTCCCCAGTGTTCTTTTAAGATATAGTTTATCAGTATCCTTCATAAAAGAATATGACACATTTGATCCACCATTAAGGAGAAAGGCTTTCTTTTTATGTTGTTAAAATAAATTTGAGGAATTTCTTATTAATTCATTCATATGTAAGAGGAAATATACTAAATGTTGGAAATTCTACCATAAACAAGACATGGTCCTGTAGGACCTTGATGTTCTGGAAGGAAGTGAGCAAGAAACTGGAAATATAATGCATAATCAAAATGTCAATAAAACCAACTGAGAACCAACTAAGGTTCTGATGACATTAAAATTCATAAGCCCTTTTAGGTGAAAGAAGATTCTAATGCTACCTATATATTATAATCTGAAACTGATTTATTTATGTAAATTTCATATGAAAAAGGATACCTATTTTCTTAATATTTTTCAAATAATTATTATATAATTAAAACAACTAAATATTAATATCAATTAATATTATAAGATAATAAAAAACAACTTAAAAGTAATAAGAGTAATAGCATTTATTAAAGGCTAATTTGTGCCCAGCACTGTTATCACAGGTTAACATAGATGATCTCATATAATATTAGGTGTAACCTATGACATGTGCAGTATTAATATCTCATCTGACATAAGAGGAAAATGGAGCTTTCAGACGCTCAAACCTGCACAGAAATTCATACTGAAAAGGGTATAATTTCAGACTTTATGCCAGAAGTGTTGCACCTCACATTTTAAAACAAATCAACGGGGCTGCCTGGGTGGCTCAGTCGTTAAGCGTCTGCCTCCAGCTCAGGTCACGTTCCCAGGGTCCTGGGATCGAGCCCTGCATCGGGCTCCCTGCTCAGCGGGAAGCCTGCTTCTCCCTCTCCCACTCCCCCTGCTTGTGTTCCCTCTCTCGCTGTGTCTCTCTCTGTCAAATAAATCAATAAAATCTTAAAAAAAAAAAACAAGAAACAAATCAACGTACAGTCTTCAAAGAAAATTTAGTTTTTTAAATAGAATGAGTTAAGATGATTTTAACTTTCTTAGATCCATCTGTTATTGGCAGGACAGAGATGTTCTGAAATCACTTAACATTAATTAAATGTAAATTTCTTTTGCTCCTAAAGCATTAATCCAAGAGCTATAACTTCTCAATGTCTGCTATGGTTTGATAAAAGTACTATCAACAGCATCTCACTATCAAAACTAATGTTTTAAGTCTGATTCTGGCAAAGCCAAAAACTAACATTAAGCATCATAAGTATCAGTTAGTGGAGTCAGATTATTTTTCTCAATGTTATATGGTAAAATCAGCTATATTTAGAAATTAAGAATTTGTAATAAACTTCAGAGTATAATGTATTAACAACACTTTGAAAATATCTCATTACTTAATTGATGCCACTTTGTAAACATCATATTATTTTTTATCTTTTCTTCTGTAATACTTGTTTTGGGGATTAAACATTATAAATGTCAAGTTTCAACTTGTGTCAACATGATCAAATTCTAAGACGTTCTAAATTATTAGACTGTTTAACATAACTTATTGTTAATCAACTATACCATCTTGGATTTTTTGCTAGGTAACAGTTTTATTTATTTGTTTATTCTTTTAATATTTTATTGATTTATTTGAGAAAGAGAGAGTAAGACAGAGAGAGCACAAGCCAGGGAGGAGAGGTGGAGGGAGAGGGAGAAGCAGGCTCCCCACTGAGCAAGGAGCCCAATGCGGGACTCAATCCCAGGACCCCAGGATCATGAACTGAGCTGAAGGCAGACGCTTAACCAACTAAGCCACCCAGGTGCCCCTACATAACAGTTTTATAACAAAAACATTAGAACAATAAAGCTACTTTAAAATGTACTTATATATACTTGTGTTATTTTCCATGCTTGATTTGCTGTAAGCATCATGAAATTGAAGACTTTGTTTTTTTTTAAAGCTATTATCATCAAGAGCTAGAGGACTGCCTGGCATATAGAAGGTAGAATGACTGGATAGAGAATGTAAAAGTTATTTGCAAAGGGTAACTTCAATCAAAAAAGGAAAAAAAAAAGGAAGAAATAAAAGAAAATCTACTATAAACTTAAACATGAACAGATAAAAATGCTTTAACCACAAATCTAAAATATAAACTCTATCCTTGCCTGAGCAAATATTTCACAAAATAATTCTACTGCTTATCCTCCCTTAGTACAAATATGTGGTATTTAATGGTAACAAATGGTTCAAATACTGTCTATGTAAACATGTCTGACCTAATACCATAAAGTGTGTGACAAATAGAAAGACATCCTACTTATATTTCCTAATATAAGTTTTTAGCCTTTATAAGTTTAGAATGTAAATATGGTATTAAAATGTATAAATGATTTTCACATGGCAAAAATGCAGTATCCAGAACTGCTTGCAGACTATGGAATGTTAAGATTACAAAGTTTTCTGTCCTAACACCTCAAATCAAGACAAAATCATGTGTTCATTAATATTTTCTACTCAGGACTTATAGTCACTGTGTTATCACAAACTGAAAGGTGCTTTCTCCTCCCAAGTATAGACAGATGCCTCAGTGGAAGCACTTACAGATCATTATGGACACATATTTGAGTTCATAACAGTCATCTTGCGGTTAATGGACTGATTATGAAAGTGCAGTCATTAACAAAGAAGTTTAAAGTGCTATTGTTAATATCCTAATAGAAAATAATGGACTTCATATTTTTATGTGATGAGATTTAAATGTCAAGACTTGTTTTCAACTGTACATTTCAAACACCCACTCTCTAGTCTCTGTTAATAAATTACATGCTCAGTTATTAGGAACGAGTTGTTGGAAATAAGTACCAAAACTCTTCATAAATGTAGCTTGGGGATTAAATTAATTTTTTACCCATTGGGTAATAAAACCAAATTGGTGGTAACTGCATGACAAAATCTATTTTATAGTAGTTTTAGTTGCATGGGTTAACCCCATTTAAAAGATGGAAAACCATATCATCGGGAAAACAAGGTTAGTTAATTATAATATGAATTAAGATGTGCTTAAAATGACTCCTCTCATTCATATTACCACCCCTTTTTTCTATCACTTCTACAAAGATGTTGACTTCATTTTCATAAGCATTTATCCCTGTCGACAATCAACAACCCTTTGTCATAGGAAAGCATTAGTTTTAGAGTGAGGAAAAAATATAGCCAAGTTGACTAATCTGATTCTCAGATCCCCATTCATAGTATTATAATACCTACTTCATAAAATTATTGTAATCTCAGTGGGGATAACTTACATAAAAGTGCTAGCTTAGTGCGAGCATATGGATTCCTTTGCTTACTCCCTCTCTAGCATGCCTTCTCTAAATATTCAGGTTTTACAGGGTTTAGTTCTGTCTCCCTTATGGTCCCTTAATATACTCTTCCTTTAAATTATATCGTCATTACATAGTTTTAAGTCTATTTGCAGAGGACTCCCAAATGTATGCCTCTTGACCAGACTGGTTTAATTTTGTATTTTCAACTTCTTGACACATCCACATGAATATTTCATGTCTAAAACTGAATGCTTGATTAATATCTCTATCCCCTTCTGCTAATAAAGTAATTTTTCTTACAGCAGTTCATGGCACCAGCATCTACGCAGTTACATAACTCATATACACAATACACAAGTCAATGTTGACACTTTAATGCAACTTATTCACCCAAACTATCATCACTCTTATTAATTATACCTTCAAAGAAGATCTGCAACCACACTAACTGGAACTACCACATGTATTACCAAATAACTTTGCTTCTCCTACCTCCATTTCTGCTCTTGACCCTTCAAAGCCCCATCTTATCAAGACAGTATGGTACTGGCACAAAAACAGACACAAAGATCAATGGAACAGAATAGAGAGCCCAGAAATGGACCCTCAACTCTATGGTCAACTAATCTTCGACAAAGCAGGAAAGAATGTCCAATGGAAAAAAGATAGTCTCTTCAACAAATGGTGTTGGGAAAATTGGACAGCCACATGCAGAAGAATGAAACGGGACCATTTCCTTACACCACACACAGAAATAGACTCAAAATGGATGAAACACCTAAATGTGAGACAGGAGTCCATCAAAATCCTAGAGGAGAACACAAGCAGCAACCTCTTCGACCTCAGCCGCAGAAACTTCTTCCTAGAAACATCGTCAAAGGCAAGGGAAGCAAGGGCAAAAATGAACTATTGGGACTTCATCAAGATAAAAAGCTTTTGCACAGCAAAGGAAACAGTCAACAAAACCAAAAGACAACCGACAGAATGTGGGAGAAGATATTTGCAAATGACATATCAGATAAAGGGCTAGTATCCAAAATCTATAAAGAACTTATCAAACTCAACACCTAAAGAACAAATAATCTAATCAAGAAATGGGCAGAAGACATGAACAGACATTTTTCCAAAGAAGACATCCAAATGGCCAACAGACACATGAAAAAGTGCTCAACATCGCTCAGCACCAGGGAAATCCAAATCAAAACCTCAATGAGATACCACCTCACACCAGTCAGAATGGCTAAAATTTACAAGTCAGGAAATGACAGATGTTGGTGGGGATGCGGAGAAAGGGGAACCCTCTTACACTGTTGGTGGGAATGCAAGCTGGTGCAGCCATTCTGGAAAACAGTATGGAGGTTCCTCAAAAAGTTGAAAATAGAGCTATGCTACAACCCAGCAATTGCACTACTGGGTATTTACCCCAAAGATACAAATGTAGTGGTCCGAAGGGGCACATGCACCCCGATGTTTATAGAAGCAATGTCCACAATAGCCAAACTATGGAAAGAGCCAAGATGTCCATCAACAGATGAATGGATAAAGAAGATGTGGTGTATATATACAATGGAATATTATGCAGCCATCAAAAAAACCCGAAATCTTGCCATTTGTAATGACGTGGATGGAACTAGAGGGTATTATGCTAAGCAAAATAAGTCAATCAGAGAAAGACATGCATCATATGATCTCACTGATATGAGGAATTCTTAATCTCAGGAAACAAACTGAGGGTTGCTGGAGTGGTGGGGGGTGGGAGGGATGGGGTGGCTGGGTGATAGACATTGGGGAGGGTATGTGCTATGGTGAGCACTGTGAATTGTGTAAGATTGTTGAATCACAGACCTGTACCTCCGAAACAAATTAATACATTATTTGTTAAAAAAAAAAAAAAAAAAGAAGATAGTAGGAAGGGAAGAATGAAGGGGGGGAATTGGAGGGGGAGACAAATCATGAGAGACTATGGACTCTTAGAAACAAACTGTGGGTTCTAGAGGGGAGGGCGTGGGGGGATGGGTTAGCTTGGTGATGGGTATTAAAGAGGACACGTATTGAATGGAGCACTGGGTGTTACACGCAAACAATGAATCATGGAACAGTACATCAAAAACTAATGATGTAATGTATGGTGATTAACATAATGTAATAAAATAAAATTTAAAAAAATAAATGAAGAAAGAAAAAATAAAAAAATAAATGGAAAGTGGTTAAACTACAAAAAAAAAACTAATGATGTAATGTATGGTGATTAACATAATAAAATAAAATTTATATTTAAAAAAAGCCCCCATCTTGCCTATCTATACATTCTCCCATCTGCAGTCCTCCAACAAGCCACTTAAACAGCCAGAATGATTTTTTTTTTTCAAATACAGATCTGATCACAACCCTGATATTGTGATTTATAGTAAGAAATATATATTTGGTCTTTGTCCCAGTTTCTGGAACAGATCTCCTAAAACCCTAGGAATTTTTTTAAGAGATGAGAGCGGCAAAGATGTCTTTTGAGGTAACTTTCGGAAAGCCCCAAGGTAACCAAAGGTTGGTAACTGGTAACCTAAAGTTGCCAATGGAACCCAGTATGTGATTAGAGGGTTGTAACATTCAGTCTTTCCACCCAACCTCCAGGGAGGGGTAGAGGCTGAAGATTGAGTTCAATAACCAATAGCCAATGATTTAGCCAACTGTGCCTACGTAGGATGCCTCCATAAAAACCCTAAAGGATTGGGTTGGGAGAGCTTCCAGGTCAGTGAACATGTGAATATTTGTGAGAGTGTTGCATTCAGAGAGTGTATAGAGGCTCCATCCCCTTTCCCCTACCTCTCCCTATACAACAATTCCATTTTGCTCTTCCTGATGTATATTCTAATAACAAACTGGTTATTTAATAAGTAAAATGTTTCTCTAAGTTCTGTGAGCCACTCTAGCAAATTATTTGAACCCAACCCAAAGGTTCAATGGAACTTCTGATTTGCAGCTAATTATTCAGAAGCACAGGTGACATCCTGCACTTGCAACAGGTGTCTGACATGGGGCCAGGGGCAGCCTTGTAGGATTGAGCCCTTAACCTGTAGGATATGATGCAATCTACAGGTAGACAGTGTCAGAATTGAGTTGAATTGTAGGACATCCAACTGGTATCAGACTTGCTGACTGGTGTGGGGAAATCCCCCACTCCTCACGTTGGAAACTGGTGCCAGAACCTTTAGCAACAATTTCTCTGGCTCCCCATTTCAAAGCAAAAGGTCATTTCAAAGGCTCACCATTTTTCCTGAAGTAAGAGACAAATTCCAGGGTGCCTGGGTGGCTCAGTTGGTTAAGCGACTGCCTTCGGCTCAGGTCATGATCCTGGAGTCCTAGGATCGAGTCCCTCATCGGGCTCCCTGCTCAGCAGGGAGTCTGCTTCTCCCTCTGACCCTCACCCCTCTCATGCTCTCTCTCTCATTCTCTCTCTCAAATAAATAAAATCTTAAAAAAAAAAAAGAGACAAATTCCATAACATGACCTAAATACATGGGTTGATCATGTAGTTGCCAAAAAATCTAGTAGATATCCACATGCTCTCTCCTGCTTTTTCACTATGCTTTCTGCCCCCAGAGGCTTAACTGAATGGGAATAATCAGAGGACTCCCATATACTTTCCTTTGATAGGGAAATGTGGAGAGCCAATCCCATTAGTAGTCTGGAAAGTCGGTGTTAAAGTGTTGGGTTGCTCTGGCTGGCTGTATCCCTTGACTGAAGATCACTGCTCTCACAAGGAGGTCCACCCTTCATGATCCTCTCTTTCCCAATTCCAGCAACCTCTGTTTCTGCCTTTTGGTCTTGGGGTAGTAAAAGCTCCACTAACGCTAACCTCGAGTTCTTGCTTCATTCTATAAGTAACCCCTATATCCAGCCTACACCTTTGCAATCAGTCTCTTTATAAATAACCCGCCATTGAAATAACCTAAGTTTCAGCGTGCTGTTTCCTGTTTAGAACTAATGATACACAAAATAAAAGAAGTTCTTTCTTTCTTAGTTCCAGGAATCCTGGCCTTCTCATGTACTATTTTTCTACTTGGAACTCTTCCCTCACTAATCACCTGGCTGGCTCCTCATGGTGATTCAAGCCTCAGCTTGACCCTATCTAAAGTCCAAAAAAGGCCTATCTTTTATAGTGTCTCATAATATCTTTCTTTTTGTTCTTGGCACTTACAATTCTGCAACTATATGAGCAAATTATATTTATATTTTTATCACTGGATTCTAGGCTCCATGAAGGGAGGAACCATTTCAGTTTTATTAACTGGAAACCAGAGTGCTTAGCACTATAGACACTTATTAAATATTTACTGAGAGAAAAAAATTAATTCAATAATTGCTTTTTCTGTTGCCACTGTTGATTACAAACTATTCATCAGCTCTGCACTTTATAGAGGCAGTA
Organism: Mirounga leonina; assembly: GCF_011800145.1. Taxonomy (NCBI): domain Eukaryota; kingdom Metazoa; phylum Chordata; class Mammalia; order Carnivora; family Phocidae; genus Mirounga; species Mirounga leonina. Next base: position 7,713,654 of record NW_023270323.1, read on the forward strand.
TAGTATGTTATTAGAAGTTTCTGAAGCCTGACCCTCTGGGTTTGAATTCTAATTCTGCCATATTTTGTGATCCTAACCAAGTTATTCACCTTCTTTATCCCTCGGGGTTTTTTTCCCCCATTTGTTAAAAAAAAAAAAAAATTAACAGAACCTATCATATACACTTGTGAGACTAGAAGACGTTAGTATCTGTAAGGTGTTTAGGTCTATGGTCTAGAATTGATAAGTGTGGTATAAGTATTATTGCAATTATTATTATTATTATTATTTTATCGTATAAACAGTACAGAAGTCAAAAGAGACACAATAAAAACTGTAAGAGTTCTCAGTTGAGTGAGGGAAGAAAGGTATATGTAAAAATAATTTTAACCACTAGATCACCACTAGCCCAGTGGTGATCTGGTAATACATAAAAAATAAAGATATACAGAATCCTCGAAAATATTTAAATGTTGAAAATCTTCATGACTCATTGTATGAGGTGTGAAAAAATAATGGGGGATCACAAACCAGGCCAGATAATATTTATAAATAGAAAATCTAAAACTATGGTATCACCAAATAATATAATCAACAAGGATTTCTAAATATCACTGCATAAAACTCAATTAAAAAAAAACTATACTATATTCCTCTTTCTTGTATGGATATATAAATATCATGGCATAAACCTCAATTTTTAAAAAAAATATACTCTGTCGATTTTCTTGTATGGATGTATTGATGACTGCAGAAATTAACTATGAATTATATATTAGTACAACTTAATATATACAATCATATATTTGTGTATGTATATGTATATACATTACACAAGTTTAAATTTTTTTCCTAAGATTTTTTTGGATGTTTTGAAGATTTGGTTTCCTGATTTATTCAAATTCTCTTCTATGCCTCTCTGGTTCTTAAACATGGTATCCTTGAATGATCTTTTTATCCACCCAATCTCAGTCCTCCTTTCTTGTGGTTATGCACTTTACATTCCTCCATCCAACAATGATTTATTGTTTGGCTTATCTGAATCCAAAGGTAATGTTATAGGCACTTGGGGAGTATAGCAGATGGGAACAGAGGACCAATAACATAACATAACAACATAACATCATAACATAACATATGAATAAAAAAAATAAAAAGCCCTGCCCTAATGGAGCTTGAGTTCTAGTGGGGAAAAAATAAAATAAAATCATAACCTCATCTTGGATAGTAACTGCAATCCATCCAGTACTGCAATTTCAGACATTCCAATCTTTAAATGCTCATTATACGTGAATCCCAGATTGCAACCCAATTTTTCCACCCTGAAGAGACCTACCATCCTTTGACAAAATCAGTTTTTTCAGTATTCCCCACCCACCTCTATACTCTGCATAAACTCCATAGTTTATCATTGTATCACTTTATTGCACATATCCTCAATTCCGTGGCCAAACACCCCTGGTAAAATACAGTGCTATTTCTATTCTATCTTGGTTCTCTATGCAACTGAATATGATGGGAAAACACACACACACACACACACACACAACCATGCTGCATAATCTTTCCTTAAATTCATGCTCTCTAATCTCAAATAAGTTTTTTGTTCGGCCTGGCAACTCTATTTCTCTAGCATCTGCTCTCTGCAACTCTCCACCAGTTATCCACAAGCTGTTTTGTTTGTAACCCTTCTAAAATAGTTTTTAAAAAGTACTGTACCCCTACCATTTTTCTAAGATGAAATCTAAAATCTTTTTTTGTAAATGGAAATAGTTGCAAATGATATAATTTCTGGTAAACAATAAATATATGTTATTTGTCTGAAACAGAACATGACTTATGTATATAAATTATTTTGGGGACCACTAAGCTTTAAGTATTAATTTTTTCTGCTACATTGACTTAGTATAATTATTAGTATTTTATAATTTATCAAAATATATAAATATATAATTGGTAATTATCAAATATAAATATGTAATTTTATTGAACTCTATCACAGTATAGATGTAAGGGAAATTTTAACTTTTTTCCTGATTTTGTTTTCTGATTTGCATATGTATCAATGGATTGATATTATTGCTAAAAATAGCTTGAGTTAAATATCATTTCTTTTTTTTTTAAAGATTTTATTTATTTATTTGACAGAGAGAACAAGCAGGGGGAGTGGCAGGCAGAGGAAGAAGCAGACTCCCCGCTGAGCAGGGAGCCGAACACGGGGCTCCATCCCAGGACCCTGGGATCATGACCTGAGCCAAAGGCAGACGCTTAAGCTTAACTGACTGAACCACCCAGGCACCCCTAAATATCATTTCTATTCCTCATTACCTTCGTTTTTTTTGCATGTTCAATGTTTATTTATTTTATTTTATTATGTTATGTTAATCACAATACAGTACATCATTATTTTTTGATGTAGTGTTCCATGATTCATTGTTTGCGTATAACACCCAGTGCTCCATTCAATATGTGCCCTCTTTAATACCCATCACCTTCTTATAAATTTTAAGAATAAATAAGTAAATAGGAATGAAAGAGAATTGTAATAAGACTGTCTGTCAGTTTATTGAACCCCTAATAATGCCAAAAAAATCACATAATGATATATCACAAAATACAATTATTAATTAACAGCTGTTAAATTGATCAGGTCCTTCTTCAATTGTGATAAAAGCAAAAAAAAACTGAAACTATTTGATTCGCAAAAGGGCTTATTACTTAAATGTTGGAATCGTTCACTTTCTTAATTCAAATGATAATATTTTAAATTTATTATTTTGTTTTGTGCCCCAGGCTTCTTAACCCAGGAGCCATGCAGCATAGTAAATCCAAAAGGGATGGAGGCACATGGTAGAGGCAATGAAAGGAGAGGTGAGAAGGAACATTCTTAGGCAGATCAATTTTAGGGTCAAATGCCATAAACAAGAGAATTTTGAAAGTGATTTTTTAAAAATGATCTGTGATCACATACCCACTGGGAAGTTCACATGTGCCTCAGTTTGCAGACCCTGTCCTAAATTACTACAATTATTGCTTCTCTCTTCTCCAATCCTTCCTTGCTCATCCTCACTCTCAGCTGATGACCTTGCTTCCCATTTCACTGAAAAAACAGACCAAGCAAACAAAACAAAACACTCTGCCAACCCCCAAACCACACATTTACACCTATGAAGTATCCATTCCCAGATATCTGTTTTCGTCTTTATCCTAACGATAAATTGTAGGCTCTTCCATGTTAGACCATACACTCTAATGGCAAACCAGATTCCTTCCCTTTCACCTATTTGAAGAATTCTTCAGTCACAGTTATTTCCTTTCTTTCTCCCACTTTTCCTCCTTTCATTTTATTATTTGAAGCAGTAACCAAACATGCTGCTGTATTTCTCATCTAAAAAAAATCCTTTACCCCAATTCTCCCTCAAGCTACTGCCATATTTTTCTATTTTACTTTACCAAAAAAACAAAGAAAATGTGGTTCAAAAAGTTTCCTATACTCAGAAACTCCAATTCCTCCTGGTCCATTCTCTGTGAATTCCAATTCTAATAGCACTTCAATCATCACTATACCATCAAAACTGCCGTTGCTAAAATTACTAAGGACTTCATCTTTATCTTTACCCTACTTCTCAGCAATATTTGACATAGTTGATTACTCCCTTATGCTAGAAACACTTTCCTGCTTCACTTCCAGAATGTCGCTCTCCTGGTTTTTCTTCTTCTTCATTGGCTACTCCTCCCCAGTCTCTTTGCTGGTTTATCCTCATCTCTTTGTCCTCTTCTTGGTGGAATGCTTTAGGATTTGGTTCTCAGACTGCAGTGGCTCCCAGCTTCCACTCCCTGCATCAATTCCCCCTGTCTGTTAGGTCACTGCTAGTCTGGGCCAGCATCTTGCTCTTGAGGTGGGGATGACTCATTGTCTATTCTCCTGCAGCACCATCAGGACATACAGATGCCCAATAGGTGCATGAAAAGATGCTAAATATTACTAATTACCAGGGAAATGGAAATCAAAACCAAAATGAGTATTACCTCCCAACTGTTAGAATGGCTATTATCAAAAAGACAAGAAATAACAAATGCTGGCAAGGATGTATGGACAAGGGAGCCCTTGTGCACTACTGATGGGAATGTAAATTGGTGCAGCCACTATAGAAAAGAGTATGGAGGTTCTTCAAACAATTAAAATAGAGCCCCCATATAATCCAGCAATTCTACTTCTGGGTATTTATCCAAAGAAAACAAAAACACTAACTTGTAAAGATATATGCACCCCTATGGTCACTACAACATTATTTACAGTAGCCAAGATATGGAAACAACCTAAGTGTCCATCAGTGGATGAATGGATAAAGAAATGCATATATATAATTCAGCCATAAAAAGAGTGAAATCTTGACATTTGAGACTATATGGATGGACCCCAGGGTATTATGGTAAGTGAAATAAATAAGCATACAGAGATAGACAAATATCATATTATCTCACTTACATGCAGAATCTAAAACATAAACAAATAAGCTCATAGAGAGAACAGATTCATAGTTGTCAGAGGTGGGGGATGGGGGAAATGGGTGAATTTTTGTTTTTTAGTTTAAATAAATTGATTAAAATAATTTCACCCTAGGGGCACCTGGGTGGCTCAGTCGGTTAAGCTTCTGCCTTTGGCTCAAGTCATGATCCTGGGGTCCTGGGATCGAGCCCCGCATTGGGCTCCTTGCTCAGTGGGGTGTCTGCTTCTCCCTCTCCCTCTGTCCTTGCCCCCTGCTCATGCTCTCTGTTTCTCTCTCTCGAATAAATAAAATCTAAAGAAAATAATAATTTCACCCTAGAACTTTCATATATTTTGCCTATTTAAAGACCCTTATTTTTACTGATCTCAATCTCATTTCAGGGAAGGCTAAGTAGCAACAAATACCTAAGAGAAAGGAATAAGCATAAAGATATAAAATGTAAGACATTACTGGTAATGGAATATTTTGCTGCATATCCTAGGATATATTTATTACATTTCATTTATTTTTGCCTGCATTTGTCCTTTAAGAACTCGTTCAATATCACATATTAGATTCCAATGTGAATGAGCACATACATCTAAAGGAGAAATGTTTAAATCCTAGCATACTGTGAGATTAATAAACCATGAAGATCTTTGTTACTACAGATGCAGGGCATTAATTGCCTTTAGATACAGATTTAATCTCTATGTCCCATAAAAATTTAGTTATGATTTTTAAGATGGTAAGACAAAATTGTTTTTATACTCAATGTACACATCAAAGTCATAAAATTAAAACTTAGTTCTACAAGGCATATATTTTAAATATTTAAGTATGTTAATCAATGTTAGGCTACCCCACTTGCTGTCAGTAATGCAGGTATCATAACTGCCCCCATTACATCTCTAGTCAGCATCTTGCTGTAATTTAGGATAGAAATAGAAAAAATAAATGAAGAAAAAAAAACAATCAGGAGATAATTGTGGTAATGATGCTCAAGTACAATCATCAAGAAATCAGTTGCCAGGAAGAAGGCAAAATAAAAAGGGTAATCTCTAAAATTGTTCTTAATCAAAGGCTTACTCTTTATGCTTAACGATGGTACTTGACTTGAGGCAAATCAAGTTACACACAGTTATTAAAATAATAATAAAAAAAGTGTGCAGTTGTAGTTGGGAGAAAAGAAAATTCAATCTTTCATTTTACTCAGTGGAGTTCTCTTATGTCTGGCTAATGTAGCTGAATGACTTGGCAAACTTCAGACAGTTATTTTAAGGTATATATAATAATGCATTATTCTTGTATAATTTGATGTTTACCCGTCCACCCAGCTGCTATAAAGACTTAAGTTTTCCTGGAATATTGTTAATTAACAGAAGAATCTCTGCCCTTCTTATATCTACATCTTCCAGAAAGACAATGTGGAATAAAATTTGACCTTTTGTTTAGATGTTAGAGGAAACAATTAGCTGCTTTATGCCACGACAAGAGTGTATCATAATTACACCTCTTTTCACACACCATACACACCCATACACTCATGCACATACACATATGCAAACATGCAATGGCAAAACTGCGTAACTGCCAGATTCATCTACAATTGGGATTCCTAGCCGAAGTTTAATCCTTTTAATTTATTAAACACATATATTTGCACATACATACTTGTGTATATATATATGCACACACATATATATACACACATATACATAACAAAATATTTTAAAATGAGACTTCTTTTAAAAAGCAATATATTAAAATATATGCTAATAATATTTTAATAACTGTTTAGTAAATATCATGAAATCACACACTTCAAAATTACTTACGGAATTTGACAGAAGAAAATCAACTGTCAAAATAAAAGTTATTTCTATAGTCAATAAACATGTGTTTAATTATGTTAAAATCCACTCTATGTTTTAAAAATATGATAATATTAATTATAATTAAGCTAGATCACCCAGCTATCAGTATGAAAGTGCAAAATTACCTCCATTACATCTGATACTATCGTGGAACTAATTCATGAGGGAAGCAATCAAGAAATAATTGACAACAGTATCCAATCACCATCCCTTAGATGTTTCCCCAATACACAGAAGCTCAGAATAAATAATTTTCAATAGGAGGATGTAAGGAAACATTTAGCATAAGCTCCTTTCTTAAAGGAGGGCGGGCCCAAAGAATATATTGCAAAGAAAGTTGAAAGATTTCCTATGTAGAGAAAGGAGCTAAATAATTCTGAATGTAAGGGAAAGGGAGCTAAAATGAGCAAGATAGCACAGTGAGTTTCATCCAGTATTAAAAAAAATAAAAACTGTGTGAGATCTAAAGAAAAAGAAATCCAGAAAAATAATAACTTCAATTTTAATAAATAAGATTGTTGAATAACATTTATAAGGTATAGACCTATAAAGCATAGATGAGAAAAGACAGAAAGATATACAGATACACAGACAGACAGATACACAGACCAAATCTTGTCCCTCTTACATTAAATATTATCAGTCAACCTTTGGATAACTTCATTCTCCTACTCATGATTTGTTCCTTCCATGTCTCTGTATGACTGCTTTTTTTTGAGAGGCAATTCAGTGTCTTCCACTATAATAAATTTTCCTTAAGTTTAAAAAATTCTTTTGCATCCATCACTTTCTTAGTCACCCAATCCAAAAAATAATTAGTTATGTTAAACACTAATAATACAAAATGAAACTAAATTTATACATGAATTAACACAGAAGCCCTAATTTGTTTCTATATAGACATATTATATTGTCTATTCCATTTATCCCATTATTTATTTTCAAGGTTCTTTTTTACATTTATGCTTAAGAAAATTATATTTTTATAAAATAAAACTGGCCACTTTTTTTTCCTGAATGAGTTGTCCAATGTTTGTTTTAGAAAAAGGAAAGCATATTTTAAAAGTGGGTTTTCTGTGGAAGCTAAGCCGGCATAACTAAAGATAATCCTAATTAATCATTGAAACTTAGCCTTTACATTAGCTCCCGGTTTCCACAGTTAGAGGACCTGAAGACAAGTGGCTAGACATGGGAACAGTCATACCTTAATTAGGGAAAGATGGTAATAGATATATACAAAAGTATTGATCTCTTTCTCTTTTCTGTTTTTGTTGTGATTCTCCATTTAGGAGAAATAAACTAAAACTCTCAGAGATTAACAATCACAGCTTGAAATTAGATAAACATTTTTTTTTCAAATAATGTTTGGGCAATGCAAAGCCCTCTCATTCTTATTTGCCCATTTCTTTTTTTTATGTCTTTTATTCCTTCTTTTCTTTTCCATTTTCAAGGAACAAATGAAGGAGTTAAGGAATAACGGTATAACTTATAATATGTCTTGTTTTTTTCAGCTTTGTTCTAAGCCATTATGTTTTTATTGCTCTGGGATACAGGAAAGAGATAATAACTGCTGTTTTACCAAACAGCAATCCGTGTAAAGAACAAAGTTAATGTGTCCTTTCATTTCTAGATTTTATCTCTATGTACAAATCCACATTCCTTCATGCTTCATTTAATTCTTCAATTTTCCTTGTTAAATGTCAAGATTATGCATAAAATATAGGCATTAAGCCATGAAATAACTACTTGAAGATTTTATTTAAGAGACAAGAGAACTGAAAACAGAGTGTATCAACTAAACCTACCCATCTACCTGTTAGGAACAAAATCAGATTGTTGGTATACAAGCTAGAAAAGAATATCTAATGTCCAAAAGGAGGCAACTTGAGTGGGGAATTTAACAATGCTCGTTGTTTTTCAGTGTTCTGATTTAAATATTGAGAAATATTTAATTTACATGAATTAAAGAAAAATTGGGTTAAAATGTAAGCCAATCACAATAGTGCTTAATAAAGCTCTAAAAACACAAATAAGAAAAATATAAGTAGTTTTCATTTTACTTATGTTCTTTCACTGGAATCTTATGACATGAAGAAAAAATTTTCTAAATTCATTTTTCTCTAACCACAAAACAAGTAACTAGAATACTCTAACAAATGATGTTTTCTAATGATCACTGGTTTGCTTTAGATTGGTGCTTTTTGGAAATGATCACTTTCTATATACAGATAACCTGCTGACTCATAAAGAATACTAGAAAGTGTAAGACTTTGCTTTATGTACTCATACACGTACTAAACAACTACATGTGCTCGGTCTGAGCAAGGCATAGAGGGTAGAAGCTGAACAAAACAGCACTTTGTTCCTAAAGAGACACACAAAGTAGAATTATAGGACGACGAAGTTTTAAGTGTTATTATGGAGATAAGATCAAAGTGCTGAGGAAGTACAGAAGGAAAGCAATCCTACCCAGAGGGTGAAGAAAGGCTAAAAAACACTAAGTGGAGTCTCAACAAAATATTTTTTGAAAGTCTAGCACCTGCATGAAACTCTTTGTCACCATTGTAGATAACTGAAACTCAGAGAAGTTAAAGAATTTGTGAGGATTTCAATTCACTTCATCATTTCATGGTGATGAAAACAGCATACACTTTTGCAGTGTTACCATGAGGATTTTTATTTATTTTTTATTATTATGTTATGTTAATCACCATACATTACATCATTAGTTTTTGATGTAGTGTTCCATGATTCATTGTTTGCGTTATACGCAAACTGGGAGGATTTTTAAAAGGCCTATCACTGTGCCTAATGCAAAAATAAATAAATAAATAAACAAATAAACAAACAAAAAGACATTCAGCAAACATTAATTACCATCTCTGTATCTTAATTATTCATTGTAGTCAATACCGGATGACTGGTGCACAGTTTAAATTGACTATACTAGACTATAAAAACTACGGAATGCATCTTATATTTTTGTCCTTTTTCCACCTCCATATTTAAGAGCTATAGGTCTATATCTCTGTATCTATCATCTTTACACACACATATACATATATACAACCTCTATCTATAAAGATTTATAGATATAAACTATTCATTAACAATTCAATTTAAAATTTTCTAAGTAAAGGCTTGAAGCAAGTGAGATAGATAATGGTAAGAGTAGTGAGGGACACTTTATTTGATATAAATGATATAATTTTGCAATAGATAAAGAAGAATAAAAATTCTAAAAGCTAATGAGTACAAGAAAGGACAGGTACAAATTAAGAAAGCCTTGTCTAAAACTAGAAAACTCTCTGAACAATCTCATGGCATATAGTAAAATGCCCATAGCTAAAATTGCAAAACTTAACCCATAGAAAACCATAGACTTATTAAATTATGGCATCAGTTCCAATTCGAAAAATTTCAAAAAGAATCTTGAAATGTTTTCTAGTTATCCACACAAAGATCCATGCTATTACAAGAATATATCCGATTATGGGAGGTCTCCTTTAAAATGAACTGAAATACATTTGCATTAACAGGGACAAATATCATTTGATTATGATGATAAGACCAAAAAGTTCTTTCAGAGTGAAATATAAAAATTATATTATTATTTAATTTTAATATTTATTGAATTGAGAACTGATACAATTTGGAAAACAAATCTGTGAAATCTTGGAAAACATAAATCCAAATTTCCAGAAGTGTGTGAGAATTTTTTCCCTTATAACCAAAGTTCCAAGATAAAGAAGTCATGGGGGAAAAAGAAAAGAAAACAAAACAAAACATAAAAACACTGATACTTTCACACTAATCTCATATTGAACAGGCACTTAAATACATCTCTGCAACTTTTAAACACGAAATAACATTTAAACACGAAATAACATTTGATGTGAGTAATCTAAAAATGTTAGGCTTCATACTAATTTTAGAGAATTGACCCAATAATGGAAGAGAATTAACTGCATAAAACAATAAAACCTTAATCAAATTTGGAAAGCTATGTACAGCTTTTATTTCCTATAGACAATTACATTTTAATCTAAAAATTATTTTACAGAAGAAATTTGAGGGATGAAAATTGTCATTTTTAAAAAACTATTAGATCATATTGTGCAGGGTTTAAGAATAAAAATTGATGGGAACTATCATTGCATACATCTTGAGAACCAAATAATTCAAATAATTTCAGCAGAATATTTATTCAGCTTCTCCTATGTGTAAAATGCTTTGCTACTTAGAGAACACAGACTTTTAAAAACTCTAAAATTATTAGTTTTCAGCTTTTTAAATAGCTTATATTGTTTTGTAATTTTATATGTTGTGAAGTATTCCACTTAAAATACATGCTAGATTCTTGTGTCTGAGATTGTTCAAAATAACTTAAGAAATTTTCTAAGATAAATATGTACTTCTTCAATTGGCTTCTACCAGTAATTATATCATTCAATAGAAAGTTGATAAAATTTGGTAACTGTTTCAGTTTATTTCTACAAAGCTACTTAAGTTTGGGGGGCACCTGGCTGGCTTAATCGGTAGAGTGTTCAACTCTTGATCTCAGTGTCATGAGTTCAAGCCCCACGCTGGGCATAAAGATTACACAGAAAAAAATTAAAATAAATAAACAAATATAAATAAAAATATTTTTAATTAGTCTATTTTTTTAAGTTTGGGTAAATTAGTGAAGTATTATTTTGTAAACATAGACAAAAATATAACTGGAGGACATCCATATCTCATTTAAAAGCACCAACAACATATTTAGAAAAAAGTATCCTTAATTGTGTTTCCTCCATTTGCTAGGTTATTAAAAAAAAAAGGTTTGGAGCTTTCCCAAAGAACACACTACAGCTTAGAAGCCCTATGCCAAGTAGGTGCATATCTTGTATTTCTGAAATATTTGCATCTTCTAAAGTCATATTTAGAGCAATACTTTCCACTGGCATTTTCCCATTGTAAACATAGAGAGCTGTCATAGAAAATAATAAAATGTCTCTAAAGGGCAACCTGGTAGTTATCAATAGTCCAAAGCAAAAAGGAAAGAGTGGAGACAAATGAGAAGCAGTTATTTTTATGTCAAAGGATGCAATTTATTTGCTGAAACATAATCCTCTAAATGTGACAGTGACTCCTGAATTAACAGTCTCATTTTATATCAACAGATATTAATATCAATAATTACCAAGATCTAGGATTTTTCTGTCATTTTAAAGACCAAAAATTTAAGTATGCAATAACTAGCTGCTCAGCCAACATTCTATTATTACAAAATCTTTTATCTTTCCAAGTGAAACATCTATGAATATCAAATGCACTTATCATCATCATTAAGAATAAAAGGTTTTAAAACTGAACTTTTAATGAGGGTCAGAAAAGGTACAAAAAAGTAAATTTCTCCTCAATTTTAATTTTTTTCTTTTTATACTAGTATCCATGAGGAAAAAATTATTTTATCTATTAAAATTTTAAAAGGTGAAAACACTTCATAAAGTTACACACTACACTTGTTTGCTCCATATATTCTTTTTTTAATTGAGCTATAATTGACATGTAACATTAGTGTACAACATAATGATTTGATACTTATACATATTGTGAAATGATCACCATAGTAAGTCTAGTTAACATCTATCATCATACATAGTTACACGTATATTCTTTTCTACTTGCCATATTCCACTACTGACGTGATTTTATTTTTTGTTTGTTTGCTCTTAGGAAGATTTTGATATACTTTCCCTTTGTTTCCCCATTGTTGTCATTATACATATTTTACTTATAAATTCAAAAAACCTGAAATAATGCAGAATTGCTGTTAATGTACTATGATTAGTCTGATTTTAGAAGTCATATAACACTTTCTTTAAATGTTTTCGTATTATGATAAAGACATTGATTAATTTGTTTGCTTGTTCAGTTTGTTGCTTTTTTTTTTTTCAAATCAGCATTCATCTATGTTCTAACACTATTTCCAGGTAAATTGACATCAACATTGATTACAACAAAAGTTATGGACCAAGTGCACAGACTTTTTTTTTCCTACTCTTATTTTCTCCTTAATATACAAATCATACATATGTGTCCATTTTAGAACATGTTGGGATAACTCAAACAAACCAACTATCTGGGGCTTCAAAATAACACTAGATAGCAGCATTTCAGGATTAATCTACCGCATAATGAACTTACAGAGATGTTTTCTAGTATGACGAAAAGAGAGGGAAGATTAATGTGGCCTCTAAACACCTGTATCTTTGTTGATTACACACTGAAAAAGGGCAAAATGGTAAAGGAACAGAAGAAACTATTAATAGTGAAGAAATGTTACATGCAGTACTTTTAAATTTCTCTTCTTTGTTTTTTTTGTACTTTGTGACATTGCAATTTTAAATGTATTTGTTCTTACAGATGACACATCTGGCCCCTCCATGCTTCTGTTTTCTATGAAATAAAACTCTCCCTAGCTGCTTTCTAAATTAACCCCAAAGGAGGTACAACTGATGGCTTGGTCATAGCAAAATTACCCAAATATTTCTTTTAGAGAATGTCCTAAAACCTCAAGGTATTATGGAACATGAAAAGTCATAGTTCTATTAACCCTTTGTCTTGCTTATAGCTATCATTAAGATCTGATAAAAATGTTTCTGTTGCTGGATTTAGGATACATTTTGTTTAGTTTGTTAGAAAAAGGACTGGAACAACTTCAGCATGGTCCGTACTGGTTATCAAGACATCATACAAACTTGAGTAAATAGATGGTGCGAAAAAAATAAAGGTAAGACCACTGTGTAATTTGCATATATCAATATGAATCCAGAGCCTTGTTCAAAACCAAGAGATAAGCCAGTGAAGGGAAATGAGGAGCTTGATTCAAGCACTATTAACTGGATGTCCCACATTTCACCCTACATCCCCGCTCTTTGCTAAGTAAACAAAGATATTGAAATGGGCAGTAAATAGGAGCAGTCTGAGCAGTAGGGAGGGCATCACTTCAAGTTTAGAGACAGGAAGTAAATTTTCTAGTAGTTCTTGAGTAGGAAGCAGGTGTTTTTTCACTAGGTAATTCAGCAGACATACATCTAGTACGTGTACTTTGTACACAGTAAGCACTTAAAACACAGTATCAAATTAATGTTCTGTAACAAGGGCACTGGTTCACACACAGGGTAATAAGGTCTTAAAATGTGACACTATAGCTAACAATTTTTAGAAACACAGGACCTCTGTATTGATAAAGGATTTCCTAATAATAAATTGGTTCTCAGTTACAGAATCATTAATTTATCACTTGCTGAAAGGATCTGTTTTGAAAGACTCTTGAAAACTTATCATTAGAGTTATATGAAAGTGTAAACAATATTTTAAAAATAAAATTACAGGAGAAAATGATGACTAATCTCAGTGCTTATCTTGATTTGTGCCTTAAATGACATCACTATTTATTAAATGTGACCTGTAAAGCAAAGTAAGACTAGTAAAGTATTTAAAACACTTATAAATTTTTGTCTATGTGATTATTTTTGTGATGTGAATATATTTGACAGAGAGAGACACAGCGAGAGAGGGAACACAATCACGGGGAGTGCAAGAGGGAGAAGCAGGCTTCCCGCAGAGCAGGGAGCCCGATGTGGGGCTCGATGTGGGGCTCGATCCCAGGACCCTGGGATCATGACCTGAGCCGAAGGCAGATGCTTAATGACTGAGCCACCCAGGCGCCCCTGTGATGTGAAATAAAGATTTCAGGAATATGAGGTGTGGCATCCTTGTTTTGTGGAAAACATTAATCCTTTGTTATAGAATAGACAAGCCTAAGAGTTTTTATCATATAAAATTTATTGAACTTGTCTACACTGAAATAATATTAAACCAGATAATTGTTGATGGAATAATCATATCAAGCCAAAATGAAGGCAGTAGGCTTCATTATTTTTACTTCATACCTATGTTATACATCAGGTTTTTTGAGTATCTTCTTAAAATAAACCTTATCAAAAATGTTAATATCCTGCATATAAGATCTTTGCAAAGGGTGGTGTTTCCAGTTTCTGGTTTTTACTTTTAACATAATCAAAATACACATTAGACTAAATTATAGCAAGCATATTAAAACCCATGGCTGGTATATGTGCTAGATTGTATCCATTGTTCACAGACACTATCTCTTTTTTTCTTCCCTCCCCCATTCTCTCCAGGTAGCTTTCCCATGAATAGAGTATATTTTCTGACACCTGAGTTTTCATTTATCCATGAGACATGCGGTAACCAGTGGAATGAGGGTAGAAGTGCCAGAATGCTAAGTTTCAATTATTCCTTTAAGACACATTTCATGATTCTAACTCATCCTCTAATCTGACTGCACCCCACCCTGAGAATGCCCTGAGTAGCTGCTGATGCCAGAATGTGGAGATGTATATACCACACCTGAATCCCACCCTTAGCCAAAGCCAAGTTAAGCTGCGTTAGCTGATTTCAGAAAACCAAGCAGAACCACAGTCAATCCTAAATCCAATGAGCTCAGAGATGCACCGTGCAGTTGTTTGTTCTGCAACATTAGTGCAGCAAACCTAATATAGTCATTTTATTTTTCTCTAGCTTTATACTGACTTTATTCCAGGTTATTATAACCTGACATATGTTTATGTTGTACTACTTTTAATTTGTTGTAGAATGCAACAAAGTTAAAAAATCAAACTATATTTTAAATTAAGCATTGAGTAACTTTCAGGATTAAACAACCCAGTGCCACAAAAATGCTACAAAAAGTTTTCCAAAATAGTTTGTAAAAGAAAATTATTTAAGATAACATTAGAAAAATTCTGTTTCTAGCATAGATTAGTTTTTATTCTTAGTTATGAGGAGAACTTAATAAGAAACAACTCTCATGTGCCCTATAGATATGTAGATACATAGACTGATGATTCTTGCTTTCTTTGTGTTTATAGTATAATAAAGGAACTATCTCACAGTTAAATAAAAACAGCCCTGTTTTTGCATAGCACCATGTTAATTGAAATTCATACATATCAGAACTATGGCCTCACTTTTGCATGGTTCTGTGGTAACTGAAATTTGATCAAAGCAATGGCATGGTTCCAGTATGCATGGTTTCATTAACATGGTACCATGCAAAATGAGGACTGCAGGCATTGTTGAACATTTTTCAGTCAGTAAAAAATAAGTTTGCAAAATTACTTTTATGTGTAGCGTTTTTAATATTGTTGCCTTAGGAATCATAATAAATGATTCACATTGGTCTTTCTTCCATTCTGTATATTTGATGACTTTTACCTTCTTCAGGATTTCTATAGTTTCAGTTTGTTTCAAGGAAAATACTGGTTGAATTAATCATGGTTGATTAAACTTAGTAATGTTTGAATAAATGACCAATACATTCAATCAAAGGTTAACCAGAGGATCTCATAAAAATTTGGAAAAATGGAGAACATCTCAGTTTATGAGTACAAATCAATTACAAGAAATAGAATCTGCTTGCCTTTTATAAATAGCAAAATTTATGTAGGAAATCTATTGTAGGAAATGTATTGTAGGAAATCTATTGATAAATTTACTGCTTTCAATTCTATTTTAACCTGTGGGTCAGTGCTCCATATATAATGCATTTGACTTAAATTCCAACTTGTCTAAACAAATATTATTGAGTGAAATAATTTCAAGAATGAATTTTCTACTTGCTACTTTTTAATAAATCTGTCAGAAGTCATTTTCTGTAGAGAACACAATGATTCTTTGATGCTTTTCAAACTGTCCCTCAATAGCTCTATAACTATCACCATAGAAACTGAGGCCATTCTTATAAAGCCTCTTTAATTGTTGTGTCTTCAAGTAGAATCTATCGTGCTTTCATTGAGTCACTCTGGACCTATGTTATCTAAATTATGTTCCAGCAATACTGTTATAGTTACATCATGAAATAGGTCCCACTTAATCTTAGAGATGTTTCTGTTTATTTTTAAACTCTGAGCAGATAACCACATTAAGACACTTTTACAAAATACATTATTAGAATGAAATCCTTTCCTGAGGAAAATAAAAACATGAATTGACCTTAATTAATTTTAATGTCAGACTGTCTTGCAGCAGTAAAAGAAAAAAAGGTTTGACTTGTCCCCCTCCCCATTCTATCCCACTGCAAGGACCTGATAACTATAGAAATATCTATTTATAATACAGAATCCCAAACTGAGTAACTGTGAGCCTTTTACTTAATGTCTTGGATCCTCAACCTCTGTATCTGTAAAATGATGATCTCTCCCTTTTATTTAGCACTGTCATTAAAAATAAATGATAATATGGCATAAGCTATAAATTATTATTCATTTGTGTTATTATTATAATTACATGCTATTTCTGTTTACTTTTTAAAGTACCCATATAAAAATTAGTGGGCATCGTTTAGCTCAAATATAATTAATTCTACAGTAGGGTATTATTTACTTGGGGAAATGATTTATATATTTTGTTAGCATGAAATACATTGTCATCTGTTATTTCAGGCCCTCAGTTGCCCATAAAGTGTCAATGCAGCTAAGCTGCAGCTACCCAGTAGATTGATAAATGTCCATTTCTAAAGTAAGTAGGCAAGGGGTGCCTGGGTGGCTCAGTCGGTTAAGCATCTGCTTTCAGCTCAGGTCATGATCCCAGGGTCCTGGGATCGAGCCCCACATCAGGCTCCCTGCTCAGCGGGGAATCTGCTTTTCTCTCTCTCCCTCTGCCCCTCCGCATGGATTGTTATCTCTCTCTCAAATAAATAAAATCTTTAAAAATAGATAAATAAAGTAAGCAGGCAAAAGTAGCAAGTCATAATGAGCTAACCAATTTAGAAGATTGGTATCAAGTTGGCATTAACAGTGGTCATGTTAGTCTAAGTCAAATTCATAACAATAATAAGCCTTTGAATTGTTCCTTATAATTTTTAAAGCACTGTTATTTAATTATACAACCTTTGGTTAGATTACTGGATATTAACCATTTCAACAAGAGGTGACAAGGTGTCAAAAATTTAAGTGACTTTTCCAATGTAAAATCCAATTATCTAAAATTGGAGTAGGGGGTGGTACACTACATGAGTGTTCATACAAATAGTTACTTCAGATTACAATTGGACCAAGATTATGAGAATCATTTCAATATTTAGAAGACTTTTAGGCAGGGTAATGTTGAAACCAGATTAGTATCAGGAACTAGAAATTATGACAGCAACTGAAAAAAATGCCAAATAAGAACAAAGAGAATCTACAGAAATCAAGTACCCAAGCAAGGAAAACCAGGGCCGGAAATCAAGGTAAGGTATACAGGCAGCAACAGTGCTGTACTAGGAGCTGGAAAATAATATTATTTTGAATCAATGGCTATTTAACCCAGGATACCCATTTCTTATCTATGGCTAGAACTGTTCTAAAAGTACGGTGGACCGCGAGTTGGGACTGTGAGTTTTAAGGCATAGGGAGTTGATTAAATGGCAGAATTTTATTTTAACTGTTATTTGAGAAAAGCAGGTAAGTTTCAGAGAGGTTATGTAGTTTGCTCAAGGTCACCAAACTTTCAAGACACAAAACACGAATTTAGAAGTGAAGTCCAAATTCCCAATAATTTCCCACTTTGCCCGAGATTAGCGAAATCTCAATCGATATTACAAGGATGTTGACCCCTAAGACTGAGCTCTTTACCACTGCCCTGTGTAATTCCTAAGTAAGTCTTTAAAAGTAGAAATCTTAAAACAGCATACTAGTTCTCGGGCGCCTGGGTGGCTCAGTTGGTTGGGCAACTGCCTTCGGCTCAGGTCATGATCCTGGAGTCCCGGGATCGAGTCCCGCATCGGGCTCCCTGCTCAGCGAGGAGCCTGCTTCTCCCTCTGACCCTCCCCCCTCTCATGTACTCTCTCTCATTCTCGCTCTCTCAAATAAATAAATAAATCTTTAAAAAAAAAAAAAAACAGCATACTAGTTCTCTCTACCTCATAGGTCAAAATAAGAGGATTTTCACTTACAAGACTGAAATATAAGATACTGAAATCCATTTTTAACACTTGAGATCATATTCCATTTCTCCATGTGGAAATATTTTCTCTTCATCTTTCCCCAGTACACTGATGTTAATGACCCTGTATAATATACTGAAACATGAATCAAGAAAGTATGTTCTTTGAAAGAAATAAAAGTTGAAAAATGGTTTTAGTTTATCAGAGAAAACTTAATCATGGATTTGGAAAATTATCTACCCACATCATTAATTATTAATCCCAGAACTCCATAAAGTACAAGGCATTCTCATTATTCTAGTATTTATTATCCAAGTCCTCACATTTATGATTCTGTATAGAGAAGTAAAATCTGCCATATAATAAAATATTCACAAGTGAACTGACTACTTATAAAATGAATCCTCTCTCAAATACTCTCTTCCATTCCTATCCCCATTCTCAATACAATGTGCTTGAAAGACGATTTTTACATTAATTTAAAATTTTAACAGGCTTTGGGAAGGTCAATAAAATCCTGATCTATTCTTGTGAATATGATACTCTTAAACAGAATTATATACAATTGAAGTAAGTGATCTCATAGCTTGAGAGGTATCATTCTGTTTTGTTCAAAATACATTACCTTCCCAAAAGTTGTAATTATAACCTAATTGTTGTAAAATATAAGGTAAACACATTATTTTCTTGTTCTTTCAGTTCACAGCCACTTAAATCTTTTCTTGCTATTTCTTATAAAATTTTGGTCACCTGATGGACTCTGAAAAACAAACTGAGGGTTCTAGAGGGGGAGGGGGGGAGGATGGGTTAGCTTGGTGATGGGTATTAAAGAGGGCACGTTCTGCATGGAGCACTGGGTGTTATGCGCAAACAATGAATCATGGAACACTACATCTAAAACTAATGATGTAATGTATGGGGATTAACATAACAATAAAAAAATTGAAAAAAAATTTTGGTCTCCATGTTTACTAGACTCACATTTAGAGAAGTTTTTCTTACACGTATTATATTTGGATAGTGCAGCTTTCTTTACACATAGATCTTGGACTACATGGGCGGTTTAAATGATCCTGTAGTCTAACCATTCATCTTAAATTTCCTCACAAATGGTGGCTCAGGGACAGGGAATGTGTTGACATCTCTACCACAACCCATATAACACCAGATAAATATTCATCGTTTCAACCATTTATTTCATTTCATTTCAACCATTTATTATTAGCATTTAACCATGCTAATAGCTCAGACTCTGAATCTGGTGCTATGCTAAGGCTTTCAAAAGCAATGGTGAATAAGAGAAAGGCTCCCTGCATTCACCAAATTAAAAAAGAGAATTCATAAATACTCAGCAAACAAGTATATAATGTAAGAGAATATTCTTTTACATATATATGTATATACCTATACTTTAAAAAGTATATACATACATATATAAAAATCTCCTAGGATAGTCTCACGGAATCTGTGTGTTTAACCATTATTCTAGTGAACACTATTAGCTTGGCACTAATTTTTGATAGATGGCATTTGGGACCTGCTGTACCAACATATAAACTATATTTCTCAGAGTCTTCCACATTTGTGTGTGTGTGTTATGTGTTAACATATATAAAATATAAAATTTACAATTTTAAACATTTTAAAATATGTACTTGGGTGGCAATATGTACATTCACACTGTTATACAACCATCACCACTATCCATCTCCAGAACTTTTTCATCTTCCCAAACTGAAGCCGCACATCCATTAAACAATAATTCCCCACTCTGTCTTCCCCACCCCTGGAAACCAGCTTTCCACTCTCTGTTTCAGTGAATTTGACTACTCAAAGCACCTCATATAAGTAAAACCATATAGCATTTGTCCTTTGGTGACTGGCTTATATCACTCAACGTAATGTCTTCAAGGCCCACCCATGTTATAGCATGTGTTGGTGTTTGCTTCCTTTTTAAGGATGAATAATATTCCATTGTAAGTATATACCACATTTTGTGCACCCATTCATCTGCCAGTGGACACCTGGGCTGCTTCAGCCTGCTGGCTATTGGGACCGATGCTGCTATGCACATGGTGTACAAGTATCTGTCGGAGTCCCTTTGTTCACTTATTTTGGGTGTACACACAGAAGTGGAATTGTCGGATCATACGGTTATTCTATGTTTAATTTTGTGAGGAAACACTATACTGTTTTCTACACCAGCTGCATCACTTTCCCACACTTTTTAAAAAGAGTTTCGGATATCATTGCACACACAGTAAAAATGCTGATGGATTCTGTCGTGGAAGTGGCAGTCTTGCAGCTGACCAACAAACCTCCCTTTAAGGGTGTGAGCAGCACAGAAAACAGCACATCTGTGACCCACTTTAACTTATGACTTCCATGAGCTTTTACTTTAAAGACAGAGTAACCATAACCTATTCCACAAATTTTTGATGTATAAAACGTAAGCATGGTTACTTGGTTTCACATGAATAATTAGTGTACATTTCTGATTATTCTGTCAATTTAATGGCTCAGAAGTAATATTCTCACTAAATAAATTCCTGTTTTCAGATTAACATATATTACATTCAGTGGTTTTGATATTGTTTTTGAAAAGTTGTGCTATTACTATAAGGTAACAGTGCTGCACATAAGAAGTAGGAATATTTATTTGTAATATAAAGCACATTAACATTTATAAATTTATTTTTATAAATTTTTGTATATTTATGTAAATTTGTATATTTTGAAATGTTTTTATAATTTATAAATTTATTTTTATCATTATTGATATATAATTATGTGACTTCAATATGAAATTTTAATTGAGATTTTTGGTGATATTTTTATTTTGGGACAGGAGGAATGATCAATGCTTAACATCTATAAAATTAACAAACCCAGTAATATCTCTGAACCTTGAAATTGAAACAGTTACTTTTGTGCCAAAAGAATATTAAATTTATAAAGTATACACAGCAGCTATTTTGACAACAGCATTCTTCCTATGAGCATGAAACATTCATATACATAAAATACGCACAGGATAAAAATATGAAATAACTCCCCTGAAAAAACTTATATTCTAAGTATCTGTGAGTCTGCAATTTTTTTTTTGTTTTTGCCTTTAAGACCTTTTAAGTCGAGTATCTCTCATTTATAATCTAAAGGAGAAATGATTAATAAAAATATATATGTAAAAGTGCCTCTGCCCTCTTGAAACTTAAGTAATTTCTCCTGGCATTAGAGATCATCCACTGTGTTAATAGTGGAATGGATGATCAGTAAAATTAGAACCAAACTTTGTCTTTACTGGTATACACAGACAAACTTCCATGAATTGGTCCTTCAACTCAACTAGATTTCTGAAGACAAGTGGTGAGAGAGCAGTGTGTTCAATATCACCTGGCAATTCATTTAGCTTGCTTTTTAACTTCCATTTTACTCTCAGCTCAGTGTGTATAGTTCACCAAAAAGTAGTTACAAATCTCCTTCCAGGGCCTCTGGGTCATCAAAGGACAACCTTGGCCTAACATGTTAGCCTTGTTTTGTTTTGTTTTTTTTATTTTAAAGATTTTATTTATTTATTTGACAAAGAGAGAGTTAGTGAGAGCAGGAACACAAGCGGGGGAGTGGGAGAGGGAGAAGCAGGCTTCCCGCCGAGCAGGGAGCCCAATGCGGGGCTCGATCCCAGGACCCTGGGATCATGACCTGAGCCGAAGGCAGACGCTTAACGACTGAGCCACCCAGGCGCCCCTCATGTTAGCCTTGTTAAGAAGATAAAAACTAAAAAAACTAAAAAAAAAAAAAAAAAGAAGATAAAAACTATAAAAGATGTTGTAATATTCTGGTATTATATTCCCAATCCCATCCTGGTGATGGGTGAAATCATTTCCAATTTCTTTCTGGTTTTTATGTAGCCTCTAATAATTTATTTTCCCCTCCAGGTCAACTACTGGTATAGGAGAAAATGTGATCAATAATTAGGATAATACTACAGTATATTTAACAAGTCATTCCATGCTGTTATTTTTTCTTTCTGAGATAAGGAGAAAAACATTTCTTTGTGGCATATTAATCTTATAACCGTGAAACTGAATCAAGTATTTAGTTTTAAATTTCAATGGTAGCCATTCACCCTTAAAAAAAAAAAATTCAAACTGCCCAGTATTAATGATGTGAAAGATATGGAAACTCCATTAAATTTAAATCATAAAATTGCTGTCTTTAATATTAGCCAGCTGCTTCCCATATTTTTTGACATTATCAATGTTCTGACAGTAAACTTTCATTCATTTTAAAAATGCTTTCTAATTTGTTTCTTATTTCAATTAAATGATAAAGCATGTGTGCTCAGTTCAATTTAATACAGTAATTTTCAGGTTTTTTGTTTTAACTGATGAGTATATTTCCCTTGAAATATGTGAATTTCAAATGGAAAAATAGGAAGAAAAAAGAGATTACTTCTCTAGCTTTACTATATTACTCCATTCTGAGTGGATGATCAAGCATGGGATTATTTTCATAGTTATTTATAATTACATAGAAAAAATACACTTAGAATAAAAAGTGTATAAACGTATCATTCTGAAAATTTCATTAGTCTAATATTTTTTGGCATTTATACACTTAACTTAGTCCTTAACATTATTCAGTCAATCAGCTTATGATGGGATAAAACAAGAAAATTAGAACATACATTGATGTTTTACCAAATTACCACCTGGAAAGTGACAGGTTTTAGGTTAGAAGACACTAGAATTTATAGCTTGATGTAAATATAATGGACTAGTTTCTAAATGACAAAATGTTTAAAAATAGAAATTATAAATTCACTAATATTTAGTTCTTATTGCTTATTTTATCAAATTTTTGAAATTACATAGCACACGTGTTGTGATGAGCACTGGGTGTTATACACAACTAATGAATTGTTGAACACTACATCAAAAACTAATGATGTACTATATGTTGGCTAACTGAACAAGAAAGAAAGAGAGAAAGAAAAGGAAAGAAAGAAAGAAAGAAAGAAAGAAAGAAAGAAAGAAAGAAAGAA
>NW_023270323.1:7737054-7751068 GCF_011800145.1 Mirounga leonina
AAGAAAGAAAGAAAGAAAGAAAGAAAGAAAGAAAGAAAGAAAGAAAGAAAGAAAGAAAGAAAGAGAAGTAAAGAAAGAAATTATATAGCACAAAGAAATGTTAAAACGGTAACTTAGAATGTCAGAGTAAGAGATTATGGGACCTTAGAAAATATTTATTTTGAATGTTTCATTGTAAAAAGGAGATAGGAACACAGAAATTACATTATTTACTTAAGGTAAGACATTCAGGTTATGAAAGACCTGCGGTTATAATCCCACTTTGTATATTTTAGTTTATTTTCTTTCTATTATATGGTATGGCTGCTTCTTTGAACTTTAAGATGTTAAATCCTTGACACTTTAGAACTTGGCTAATATCCCATATAAAAAGGGATTACAACTAAATTCAACTTAATAAAGTATAATGAACTACCAGTAAAAAGTACAACATAGCATTTTTCAGGGCATGTATTTAATAATTTGCCACCATCCTAATTGTGAAGAAATCCCAAAAGTGCAACAAGAATTTTCAACCTTCTCGGTACAGATAAAAAACAAAGTCAAATAGTCAGAATGGCTAAAATTAACAAGTCAGGAAACAATGGATGTTGGCGGGGATGCGGAGAAAGGGGAACCCTCCTACACTGTTGGTGGGAATGCAAGCTGGTGTAGCCACTCTGGAAAACAGTATGGAGGTTCCTCAAAAAGTTGAAAATAGAGTTACCCTATGACCCAGCAATTGGACTACTGGGTATTTACCCCAAAGATACAAATGTAGGGATCCGAAGGGGTACGTACACCCCGATGTTTAGAGCAGCAATGTCCACAATAGCCAAACTATGGAAAGAGCCAAGATGTCCATCAACAGATGAATGGATAAAGAAGATGTGGTGTGTGTACACACACACACACACACACACACACAGTGGAATATTATGCAGCCATCAAAAGGAGTGAGATCTTGCCATTGCAATGACGTGGATGGAACTGGAGGGTATTATGCTGAGCGAAATAAGTCAATCAGAGAAAGGCATGTATCATATGACCTCACTGATATGAGGAATTCTTAATCTCAGGAAACAAACTGAGGGTTGCTGGAGTGGTGGGGGTGGGAGGGATGGGGTGGCTGGGTGATAGACACTGGGGAGGGTATGGGCTATGGTGAGCGCTGTGAATTATGTAAGACTGTTGAATCACAGACCTGTACCTCTGAAACAAATAATACATTATATGTTAAAAAAAAAAAAAAAAGAAGATAGCAGGAAGAGAAAAATGAAGGGAGAGATGAACCATGAGAGACGATGGACTCTGAGAAACAAACTGAGGGTTCTAGAGGGGAGGGGAGTGGGCAGATGGGTTGGCCTGGTGATGGGCAAATACTGCATGGAGCACTGGGTGTTATATGCAAACAATGAATCATGGAACACTACAACAAAAACTAATGATGTAATGTATGGTGATTAACATAACATAATAAAAATAAATTAATTAAAAAAAACAGAAAAGATTGATAGAAAATATCTATCTTCAAAAAATACCAGTCTTCAATATCTGGTGAGAGACAGCACAAAATATAGGCAATTATATTTTTTGTCAAATAACTACTACTAAACAGGTGTTCAAATAATATAGGAATGCATGGGAAAGTTCATCATTCTACAAATACCTTGATGTTTCCATCAATCATAGGGATTCTTTTTTTTTTTTTAAGATTTTATTTATTTATCTGACAGAGAGAGACACAGAGAGAGAAAGAACACAAGTAGGGGGAGTGGGAGAGGGAGAAGCAGACTTCCCGCTGAGCAGGGAGCCCGATGCGGGGCTCGATCCCAGGACCCTGGCATCATGACCTGAGCCGAAGGCAGACACTTAACGACTGAGCCACCCAGGCGCCCCAATCATAGGGATTCTTTAATTCGAAGAGATTTGAAAATATTCATGAATGTTTATTATAGATACCTCTAAAAAACAGAGAAGGAAAATAGGCTCCTTCACATTTTACAACATGTTTTCTTAGAATTTTACTCCTAAAACTTCTCAGTGAAGTTTGCATTGCCAATGTTCGTTTTACAGACAACTACAGTTTAGAAATACAAACAGCCCTGTCCTGTCTCAGACATGGGAGTCAAGTTTCCAGACTCATAGTTCAGAGATCTTTCTTTTCAATCTGTAGGATAAAATTACTGTTTGAATTCCATGTGACATCTTCAAAAATCACTATTATTCAAATATTTACTAAATTAATATTAACAGTGGCCATGCATTAATCCAACCTAACTTTATTTTCAGTTTGATAGTGTCAAACAACTCTGACGGTTGGCTTTACATTCTAAATCAGACAATATATTTCACCTCAAACATAAATAAAAATTAATCAAATTATCCAGTATTTTTGAATACGTATTAATTCTTAATATTCTACATATTACAGAAGATTTTAAAAAGGCAACATTTGTTGTAAAAGACACTCAGATATAACCATGAAAAAGTGTATCACTTCCTTTAAAAATAAGCAGATAATCACATGTTATGAGTAGGTAAATTTTAGGAAATTTTAAAATCATAAATTCCATACAACATCATGTATTTTTATAGGCCCTCTGCCCTATTCTCACCCCCAACTTTTTCATACACAAGCTATTAAATCAGTGCTTGTTATTGTTTTTCTTCTTTGCACCTGGAATTATTACACCAGAACACCGAACACTAAAAACAACCTTACGAAGCAGGTGCTAGTTTGCTTGTGTTTTCTATGAGGGTACTTGACTTCAATAAAAT
The DNA here is from genome assembly GCF_011800145.1 of Mirounga leonina. NCBI lineage: Eukaryota > Metazoa > Chordata > Mammalia > Carnivora > Phocidae > Mirounga > Mirounga leonina. The sequence goes on from NW_023270323.1 coordinate 7,739,815, forward strand.
TAGTAACCTGCACCATGTTATCTGGCTACTAAGTAGAAATATGTTAGGTTTCAAACCTTTTCATTTTTCTACTAGCCTATCTCCCCTGGAAGGGGAAAAGTGGTAAATTAATATTGAATCATTTATAGTGTTATTAAGTAATTTATGCTACCATCTACACTACAGAATAAATTCAAATGAAGTGTATTTCATTTATCTGAAAACAGAATTTTTCCATGGGGTAGCAGGTGCAGTTGGACGTTGCTTAAGAGCCACTTGCACAACAACGGTGATGCACTTGCAGTCTTTCCCCGTGATCTGATAAATTGCATTTACATTGCACAGCAAAGAGTACAATGGTATGGTACCGCACTGGTGAACTGAAACATTTCAGTCATCTTATCAGTCTGTCCCAATTTATCCAAATAATAGCAATTGTGTGTTCAGTGTATAAAGAAAGATTGTCAAACCAGATGTAAATGCTATAATACGATTTCCGGACTTGACAAATTGTCTGCACAAGCGACCAGATATTATGACTCACTAAGGAGCAATAAACAGCAGAAAAATGAAATAACAACACTCAGTCGAGGGGAGTGGTTTCTCTGGGGATTTTTATTTATTTATTTAGTATTAAAACCCACAGATTCTTGCCTAACACACGAAGTCTGAAAACAATTAACTTTCCTGAGTCTTTTTTTAAATTTATTTAATAAACCAGTGACTGATGCGAGCACATCTTCCAAAAGGTAAATAGATACTATGAAACACAGAAGGATCCACTCACAGGTGGTATCAATCAGTATAGCTTAATTCATCAAACACCTAGCCTGCCCCTCTTTCCTTCCCACCTTGGGCTTCTTCCCACATATTCAGGGTCTCACAGGCCAGAGAGAGGGAATGCCCCCACCACCCCTCAAAGCTCTGTCCACCTCTGCCAGTGATCAGCTGCTCCTCTTCAGCCTCACAGGCCATTGGTATCACACCCTAAAGGGGAGGACTCAGGGCTACTGGAGCAAGGAACTCTGAGCATGGTGGGGGATGGAGGTACAGGCCCCTATTGAGTGGGAATCCTGGGCTCTTTGGAACTCATGCCTTGCAGAAAGAGGCAGAGCCGGAGAAGGGACATAACTCAATTCTCTCAAGTGCAGAACCCAAGGCAAGTATCCTGACTGCCTCAATCAAAGAGCGGTAGTACTAAGGGACAGATCAAGGTTTTGTGAGGCCTGGAGTTTACAAAACCTGGAGGGGTCTATTTGGAAACTAATAAATAAGAAGAAGAAGGGGAAAAAAAAATCCCAGGATCCCTTCTAGGGCCTTGTGAAGGGCCCCAGTGCAGTTAAGCTTCCTCAGCTGCACAGCCAATGTCCTCCTGACACTGAATAAGAGGCGGAGAAGGGTACTCTGTAGGCCAGAAGAGTTTTAAGGAGATTTTGCTTGGTTCCAAGGCCTAGTGATAGACACACAAGTGGTCTCTTCAGGGTCACTCTCTGGCTGTTCCCTTACCAAGGATGGATGGGTGTCTTCTGCCTCTACTTCCTAGGTTTCCTGATGCTCCAGGTAAGTCACAAAAACCTGAGCTCCCTGACCAACTCTGGGAGTTCAAGAAGGTGCTGCTTTCCCAGTGGGCCCGGCCATGTTCGACCTCCAGCTGATCTGGTCAGATATCAGATTCCAGTCCACAGTTGGCTTCAGTTTTCTCAGGCATAAATCAGCCAACTGTCCTTTGTGTCTCCAACTGCAGAGAACACATGCCAAACTCTCCGAACAATTCTTTTGAAGACCCTTCATTAGGCTCTGGGGGAGACTCACATTCAGGCAACAGCTCTCTCCCTCAGAAAGCTCTTCACTTATCTCTTCTAACAGCTGTTTCTACCTGGAACTGGCCAAAATCACAAACTGGTGCCAATTCTTTTAGAAAACTGCATGGGAAGAGGGCTGTTTTATATTCATAGTGGTATCCTGATACTTATCATGCCTCAGTTACAGTTCTTTTTTCCAATTAAAAATTGTTTATTAAAAGTCACAACTTATTAAAAGACAAACCGAAAGAATGATTTGCACTGCATATAGCAATTTCCCACAAACCGAAAGAATGATTTGCAATGCATATAGCAATTCAACTTTGGAAATCATACTATACAAGAACTTCTCTAAATAAAGACAAGAGAAATACAAATCCCCCAATAGAGAAATGGATAAAAGACAGGCAATTTATGGAACATGAAACACAAATGCCCAATAGACCCTTGCAAAGATGCTCAACTTTGCAAGGGTCAGTGTAAATCGCAAGGGTCAATGTAAGTAAGTCAAAAAGTCAATGAGGAAATAAGTCAATGTAAATCAAAACCACGAGATGCCATTCACACTCATAAGCCTTGGAAGGCTTTATACTTTTGCCTATCTAAGTGGGCAAGGGTGTATATGACGGGGCGCCTAGAGGATGATTTAGCACTAAGTGAAAGATGTATATACCTTACAACTCTGCCATCCTACTTCCAGAGAAAGTTCATACCAACTCCAAGAGCCCATGAATGGTCATAGCAGGACTGCTTATAAAGCAAACATTGTAAGCCATTGTAAGCTAGAAAGATGATAGATAGATAGATAGATAGATAGATAGATAGATAGATATGTGTGTATAACTTGTATATATATAAAAGATTGGATACATTTTGATATATTTATATCACAGAATATTATACACCAACAAAAATAATTAAAGCAGCCCTGTAAGTTAAACATTATCAGCACACTGCTGAGTAGAGGCTTTGCCTTCTGGATCCCTAAGGCCTATGGTGGGGAGGAGAGAGACGGACTCTGAATGGTCCCAGCATGAGAACCAGGACCTCTGTAGGAATGATCCAGGGAGGTAGATTTGAGCTAAAAATGAAGAAGAGTATTCTAACAGGCCAGGGTGGCCATGACAAAAAAAGCTGCCCTCTAAGGGAATGAGCTACCTGTCATTGGAGGTGTGCAAGCAGGGGTTGGGCAACATCTTCATGGCTGTGAACCAAGCATTGGATATGAGTAGTATAAGGGTGGGGCTGGATAAAGATGGTCATTATGATCCCCCTATACATACCCAGAGGTCCTGTAGTTTTGTGATTCAGTGAATTTGCAGTGTAGTCAAAAGAGAACAGAGCTGGGAGCGCCTGGGTGGCGCAGTCAGTTAAGCATCTGACTCTTGATTTTGGCTCAGGTCGTGATCTCAGGGTGGTGAAATCAAGCCCCATGAGGGGCTCTGCACTCATCATAAAGTCTGCTTAAGACTCTCTCCTTCTGATCCTCCCCCCTCCCAACTCTCTCTCTCTCAGATAAATAAATAAATCTTAAAAAAAGAGAGAGAACAAAGCTAAATGAATATTCAAATTGTGCCACATCCATCCCATGCCAACACTGCTCCCTAATGAAAGGGCATGACCACGGCACAGGTAACGATGGGAATGAATCTCAAAAACATGCTAAAAAACAGAGGCCTGACACAAAAGACCACAACCTATGTGATTCCATTTATACCACGCCTCAGTTTCTGATTTTTTTTTTTCTGAATTGGAGAGATTTAAGAAACCAAGATGGTAAATGAAAACTAGAGACCAAATGTAGGAGGGAAAATTATTACTAAGGAATCATACTATTTACATAAGGATGTAAGTGGCACTTCTTCATATTTATGTGCATTTTTAGGGAGAATCAGCAAAAAGGACTCAGAAAAGAATTTTGTGCAAAGCACATTTATATATATATGTTTCACATTTATATAGTGCTACTGATAGCACTACTGATAGAAATTACAAGAATATCAAAACTCCTTGACTAAACTATTACTAATTCAAAATAACATGGTAAGATCGTCACAATATTACATTACTTTATCATAATGACAACTGGCAGTACAGATATATCTTCTTTATCCTTACTGTGAGTGCTTAATAATATGCTGTAAGTTTTAGTTTAATAACTTTACTGAATTTGCCTAGGTTCCAGGATAATTACTGGCTCAGTTCTCTTTTCATATTTCACCATCCTAATGCCAGGACTCTAGTCCAAGCTACCGTCAGCCCTCACTACAGGCCTCACTAATAGACTCTCAACCTGTCCTTGATTAGTGTTGTGCTAGTAAATGGTTAGCCAGCTCTCTGGGGAAGGGAAAAGCCCTGATCTCTAGGCTTTGCCAATTACCAGGGTATAAATACACCTGCTGCAGCTGATTTCAACTTTCCAATGTGAGATCACCGAGTCTGGAGCTGGGAAAAAAAGTAACAAACTTGCCTCCCAAGCCGGCTCTATCACACCACTGTCCCCACATGTCACCTGGGCTCTGCTTTAAAAGACATGTTTTTAGCTTGTTTTTATTCCCACCAGTCTTCTTTCAAGTTTTCCCTGCTCCCAGACATCAGAGAGTGTTTGAACAAGCTTTTCCCTCTGCTGATAAAGTCCTCCTTTGCTTTCTCACTTACTGAACTAATATCCTGCAGATCTTAGCTTGTGTCACCTCCTTAGGGAAGTTTTCCCTGACCTTCTTGGCTAAGTTAAAGCTCCTTACTAGAAGCCCTCATTACATGATATACCTCTACATTACAGCCATTGTCACATCCACAATCTTGTATTTCTTGTTGTAATTAATCAATTAGCATGTCTCCCTGACTACACTCTAAAGTTTTCCTGAAAGACAGCACCTGTTTTTTACTTAAAAACCCCAGCCGGGAGCACATTGTGAAGATCAAAGCAAATACTCAAGAATTACCTATATCTGACGGATTAAATTAATGAATAAATGTCTACCTGAAAGCATAAATAAATATATCCTCCTGAAATTTGTAAAAGAAAGTCGGGGATTAGTCAATACTCAGATTCTTTGATGCGTCTCTAGTACAACTACAGTTTGTGTAATAACTTTATAGATGACATTAGAGAGTACTTAATTTTTTCCAAATTTAACATATATACATTATTCATTCACATAAAACTAAATAAAAAGCTGATAGAACTTTAAATTTGTGTCAAGTACGCTCTAAGAATAAAATAGGTTTTAGCCATTCTTAAAAAATAAGACATTCTGTACTAAATGATAGCAACCGTGCCCTTTCAGAAGTAGCTCAAAGAACCTTCTTCACGTCAACGACATGAAGCATTATTACGAGGAGACCTTGAAACTTTGAGTGAATGACAAGATGTTTACATAATGCCTCATTTTCACAAATTGAAACAATAAATCAAGTATCTTAGGAAGTTTAGATTTCTCTATATAAAATAAAACAAAAACACGGAAGTGAACAAAAAATAATAGAATTATTTCTCTCTTCCTCTTACCTCTTTATTTCTAAATTTACAATGGCCATAAAATCCCTTCACTTCAGATATTGAGCCATAGTATGTACAAAGTACATGAATTTCAATAAACACATTTCTAATGAAAGCACAAAATGAAATGCATAACCTATCATGGAAGCAGTACTCTTTTATTCTCTTGAGAGTTTGAATTTTATATACAGCTCATTAGGCACTCATTTGTACGTTAACTGTGATTTGAGAAATATATAGGTTTGAGTAACATGCTTAGTGGCTAGATATGTGGATATATCTTTAATATTACCATTTTATTTATAAAGCTTCACACTTAAAGCTTCGATCTCAACATTCTATGCTTATGATCAAATTATTTGAAAATTGTACAGACTCTTTTTGGATCATATAGATTTTTCTATTTTTCTAGCAAAGTTATTCTTTCCATGCTATTTAGCTACCTACCAGACTAAACTAAAAAACAAAATCCACACCTTTATTTTCCAAATTAAGATGAACTTTAGATATATCAATAAGAGAAAAAATCTGATTCTTTCCCACCACAGAGCTCAGAATGTAGCTTTCCTTCCTAAAAGATTAGATATTTTCTCCCTATCACTTGCTCTGCTGACAAATTCATACTTATCCCTAAATAGAAATTCCTAATTCTTATTTTTTCCTTGATTAATGTAGCTAAAAGCTGATAAATACATAATAATTTTTAAAATAGAAATATTTCGGTCATAAAATGTTTCTTATATTCTAAAGTGACATATCAATACAATGGGGTAATTATGACCAATATTTTGGCTTTATTTTCATATGTTTATACTGATAAATCAATAAGCCTGACCTAACTTCAGACAATCATATGTCTAACCAAAATCTCTATCTTACATTGATAAATAGCATCTGCTGCTTTTATACCCAGTTTTATCTTTTCAGGTATGTTTTACCTCTTCACCTGGATTATAACATCCTCAAAAACACATTGTCATCTATATTATGTCTCCTGTACAATCTTATGTATTTTGAAGCCCATATACTGAGATTATCAGAGTTCTTCTTAGCAAGAGATTTGCTGAGTTCTGAATTACATGACTCTACTGAGTCCCATGTTTCAAAGATGCAATGGTTTATGAATTTATCATATGAAGCCTGTATAATTAGAGGGGAAACTTTACTTAAAGAAATAATTCCATCCTGAATTTAAAGAAAATACTAGGTATCTAAAGACAATGTCTCAACTTACAACATTCTAGTATCTCAGTATTATACTGGTGGATTATTATATTTCCTAATGGGAAATCCAAAAACACAAAACTAATACCATACAAACCTTTGGTAACTTCACTTATAAAAATATGATATGGTTATTTCCCAAATATATTTGTTGTAAAAAAGTATAAACTTTTTTTTTATGTTCAGTTAGCCACTGTATAGTACATCATTAGTTTTTGATGTAGTGTTCAATGATTCATTAGTTACGTATAACACCCAGTGCACATCACAACACATGCCCTCCTTAATTCCCATCACCCTATTACCCCCTCTCCCTCAGGGTCCATAGTCTCTCATGGTTCATATCCCTCTCTGATATTTCCCCCTTCAGATTTCCCTCCTTTCCCCTGTACTCCTCCATGCTATTGCTTATGTTCCATGTATGAGTGAAACCATATGATAATTGTCCTTCTCTGCTTGACTTACTTCACTTAGCATAAACCCCTCCAATTCCATCCATGTCAGTGCAAATGGTGGGTATTCATCCTTTCTGATGGCTGAGTAATATTCCATTGTATATACAGACCACATCTTCTTTATCCATTCGTCTGTTGAAGGGCATCTCGGCTCCTTCCACAGTTTATAAACTTTTTTTTTTATGTTATGTTAATCACCATACATTACATCATTAGTTTTTGATGTAGTGTTCCATGATTCATTGTATAAACTTCTTTTATATTATTTCCTTTCTATTGTGTTTCAGGCATTTCACTATAAGGTAGATAAAGTAACTTCCACATTGAAAAGAAACAAAGTGTGGTCAAGGTCAAAAAAGTTTCAAAAACAAACCTGCCCAAGGCCTGAATTCCTAATCACCAAGTTATACCACCTCTCAATAGCACAGCTAGATCAGATAATATGAAATAAAGTGAAAAACATTTGAAACAAGAAATAAAGATATGCATAATTATACTTTAATGTGATATTTCAATGTCAATGGTTTGAATATAATAAAGAACTCTGACTTTTAAAACTAATGCTGATAATATTACTACCTATATTGACCACCTGTTGTTTTGACTTCTTAGCATCTACTCCTGCCTTCTTTTATCAACATCAGCCATATTCAAGTATGGAATCACTCTTCCCCTTCTCACTTTCACTCTGCTCCACAGTTTGTCCTATAACCTGCTCTAGTCAATCGTATCATCGAATACTCCCAGACACAACAATTGCTTCACTATAGTCATGTCAAATAAGCTAAGCTAGTCAAAAGCAGTGACATTCAGATCTCAGTTTTTGTTTGTTTTGATTTTGATTAAATCCACTGGATTTATTGAAAAGGGAAAAATCTGTCCCAGTAGCTGCAGAAGGTAGTAACATCACCTTTAGAGGACCCTCCTTGAAAATGAAAACTACAGAGAGGAAAGCAGAGCAAAGACAGGCAGATGGAAAGAATGAGCCTCCATGACACCATTTGAGTACTAGACCCAGCCATACTTAAGGAAATTTCTATCTCTATAATTTTTAATTATATGAACCAATAAGAACCACTACCCTTGGTTTTTCTGAAACCAATTTACATTGCGGCTTTTCTCATTAGCAAATGAAAGTTTTGAATTAATCACTATGCCTCTGTATTTATATTGTGTTCTTGCAATAAATATATTCACATCTATCAATTAATTCTCAAAATAGCAGTGTGAGAAATGAAGAGCATATGTAATCTCCATTTGATACAATGGCCACTATTTGAATAGCTTCATTAAGATCACAGTTAATGTTAGAAAAAATTTAAAAATATTAGATGTATTTGCCTTCCTGGTCAGCTGAAATGGTAAGAATATAATAGAGACATTAATCAAGTAATCAATAAATAATTGAATGTGAAATGTGAAAGAGAAAACATATTGAGATTTTAAGAAAAGAAAAACAATGGTAGCTTTACATAAATATAGAAGTCAGAAAAAATTAATGTTTAAGGGGGCTACAGGAGTCATTAATTTGGTTTTAGGCATACCTAGCATAAGATTCTGGTAGGATATCTAGTTAGACAAGTCAGGTCAGCAACTTTAAATATTAGACTTGCATTCAGAAAAGCCTTCAGAAGAAGAATATATATCTGTAAGTCATTGGGAATGTTGATAGTTGAAGTTATGGAAGATACAACATAACTAATACTTCTATGGATTTTTAGATTTCAGGTCCTTTACTAATATCACTTCACTTAATATAATGACTGTAAAAGGATGGTGATATCACTCCAATTAACAGATGAAGAAAGGAAAGCACAGAGAGCTTAAGTAAAGGGTCCCCAATTCCCATATATATATATATATATATATATATATATCAGAATTAGGATTTTAACCAAGGTGTCTCTGACTCAGAAAAACAAAAACAACAAAACTTCCATGAATGAATGAATGAATGAATGAATGAATGATGTTAAGGGAGAATGTTTAATAAGAAAGTAGATTCATAGAATTCAGAGAATACAGAGGAGTATCAGAGTATATGTAGGGTAACAGAAAAGAAAAAAAAAAAAAAAGGCCAGTCAGTTAATAGTCTGCTTTAATATACATCTCAGAATAAAGAAGAATGAGTATTTATGAACTACGGACTGAAAAAAGGTATTTTGTGCAAGCAAATAACACTGTTCCCAGTTTTAAGCAGAATCACTAAAAGATAATTAAAAGAATTTAAGATCCTATTTATAAATATATAGATAACTTATGTAAACTCATACATGTATTGTAGAAAATGCATTTGAGTTTTCTAATATAATTCAATTGGCATTTATGAGATGTAATTTTCCTATTAGACAAAAAAATTGGAACCTAAAAATTAGACTTTATTAAGAGCAGCTAAATTGTTTTCACTTTTAAACTGTATTAAAACTGAATTACAATCATTACTTTCTGAATTGGTTAGTATCTCTTTTCTCTATAATGAGAATATTAATACTTACTATCTTCATGCTATCAAATATATACATTGCTCCACTTGAATTCAACATTATTGAATATAACATTAAGGGATTTTCTAATTGATTTCACAAAGAGTATCAGGCACTATCATGTTCCAGGAAACTCTGTCCTTGGGAGCTTATCCAGTAGAATTACATCGGAAACAAACAAGTATGATACAGTGTAAACCAATGGGGAAAAATAGAAGGTCCTTCAAGGTAACTACCACCCGGCTCAGATGGTGGTCAGCCAGCAATCACTGGCAACACCATACATCACTTAGTCTCCATTCTGAGACCTTAAAGTGGGAATGGCACTAGTTCACTGGAAAATATCAGTAAACTTTCCCTTTGCATTTATATAATGCACACTTAGAAATATCCTAATTCATTTGATATTTCAGGTTCATGTAGTTTACACTTGTTACCATTAATTTCCTTGTAAGAAAAAAATCTATTATTTATTCAATATAAGATCAAATCTAAATTTAAGTGAAACGATCTGTTTAAATAGCAAAAATATAAAAATATTAAATACTGCAAAGTCTTAATTTAGAGTAATTTATTTAAAATAGTTACAAATAAAAAAGTTACAAATAGCAACTTTCATTCCTTATAAAATGCAAGCCAACTTTAAGCTAATAAGTTTATATTAAAAACTGATCCCATTTTAGACAACTAAAGCCTATGACTATAAAATAAGCCATCCAAGAACAGTGCACCCATAATCACAGTGTTAAAGAAATAAAGTGCTGCATGTCCCTAAGGTAAGGTAACAGAATGAAACTTGAATGGTATATAGTTCAAACACATGAAGGTAGAAGATGCAGAAGTTATTCATTGAGATAGTAAAGGACAGATTGATATTTAAAATACTGTACAAAATTACTTCTGTCCTTTCAATATACTAGTATTCACACATTCATTATAAATCATAATTTCTGAGCAATCTAATTCCGATCAGTTATCTAATTAGTTTTACAGAGTTCTGAAAAATCAAAAAAATAACTTACTGTTTGGAAGGTTCAGGAAATTTTAGTTCTTCTCTTTTCTTCATCTCTATCGTTGGTAGAACCACAGCAGCACATGAGACTACGGAGTGGTAAGAATCCTCCCGACAAACTGCTTTATTAAAAAAATTAATTGTAAATGTCAAAATTATTTATTGACTATTCTCACTTTCCATTTTTCCCTTCCTTTATTTTCAAACAAAAGAGATAATTTAACTAAAACATTAATTATCATTAAATTACCCTTAATTATCATTTTCCACTCTGTCTTTCCACTTGCTTGCTGAATGACCCTAGGCAATTTTTCTTTTTTTAAGTCACACAGTGGAAAAGGTGTTGCCAATACTTTATAGTCCTTCATTTAAAAAAGCTCTGCACTGAAGAATAAGAAGTGCATAAATGATATGTAGCTAAATGAATCTTTGTAAAATGAACACACCTGTTTAATCAGCATTATGATCAATAAACATTACCAGCACCCTAAAATTCTCTGTGGTACCCCTTCCCAATCACTGTTGTAGCCTCCAAACTTAATCATTATTATTACTTAAACAACCATAGATTGGGTTGGTCTATTTCTGACCTTTGTATAAAGGAAATCATGCTCTTATGTGTGTGCACTATTTTATATGTGGCTTATTTCATTCAACACACATTTGTAAGACTCATTCATGTGCCACAGCACTTTGTCCATTCTCAGAGCTGTGTAGCAGTCCATTGAAGGAACAGACCACAACACATTTATACATGTTATTGGTGATGCAGTCCATTGCAGGAATAGACCACAACA
>NW_023270323.1:7751078-7911175 GCF_011800145.1 Mirounga leonina
ATACATGTTATTGGTGATGCAGTCCATTGCAGGAATAGACCACAACATATTTATACATTTTATTGGTGATGGACACTTAGACGGCTCTAGTCTGAGGCTATTTTGAAATGTCTGTAAACAGGGCGCCTGGGTGGCTCAGTTGGTTAAGCGACTGCCTTCGGCTTAGGTCATGATCCTGGAGTCCCAGGATCAAGTCCCGCATCGGGCTCCCTGCCCAGCAGGGAGTCTGCTTCTCCCTCTGACCCTCCCCCCTCTCATGCTCTCTCTCTCTCTCTCTCATTCTCTCTCAAATAAATAAATAAAATCTTTAAAAAAAAAAAAGAAATGTCTGTAAACATACATGTACTTTTTTTTCTTTTGGTGCACAAATAAATTTGTATTGAAAAATACCTAGGAACTGTTCTTAGGATATGTCCATATGTTTCACCTTCAGCTTTAGTAGCTATTGCTAAACAGTTTTCTGAACTGATTGCACTAATTTGCATTCCCCAAGACAGAAGAAGAGCTTCAGTTGTTCCACGTCTGTATCAACACTTAGTTTGGCCAGTTTTAAAAATTTTAATATTATATGAATTTTTTATGGCTGCATGACAAATTAACACAAACGTAGCAGGATAAACAGCACCCAAATTATTATCTCATAGTTCTGTAGGTAAGAAGTCTAGTGGGCTCAGTTGAGTTCTCTGATTAAGGTCCCACTAGGGCAATGTCAGGTTCGCAGCTAGGCCACACTCTTATCTAGAGTCTCTGGGGGAAGAACCCTCTTTTGAGCTCACTAAGGTTGTTAGCAAAATTTAGCTTCTTGGAGCAGTAGGAATCAGGTCTCCTTTTCCTTGCTGGCTATTGGCCAGTGACCACTCTGAGCTACTAGAAGCTCCTCCAGGTCAGTGGCCAGTGGCCTGTCTATCAAGCAATGAAGAACATCCTTCACATTGAAACACTCTCAGGCTTCAAATTTCTCTCATACTCTGATTTCTTATGCTGCTAACAACTGTGGGGGGGGGGAATTCTCTGCTTTTAAAGGGCTCATGAGATTAGGTTCGGCCCATATAGAGGATCTCCTTTTTTTTTAAAGACTTTATTTATTTATTTGACAGAGAGAGAGATAGTGAGAGCAGGAACACAAGCAGGGGGAGTGGGAGAGGGAGAAGCAGGCCCCCCGCAGAGCAGGGAGCCCGATGTGGGGCTCGATCCCAGGAACCTGGGATCATGACCTGAGCCGAAGGCAGACGCTTAACAGCTGAGCCACCCAGGCGCCCCTAGAATATCTCCTTTTTGATTAGCTCAGGGCCAACTGGTTAGTAATCTTAACTACATCTACAAAGTCCCTTCTGCCATAGAACATAACTTAATTACAGTAGTGATGTCCCATCTTCCCAGGGGAAGAAATTATACAAGGGTTAGATTCGTGTGTCAGCTTAGCCTACCACAGCTATTCCTGTAAGTGTATGGTGGTATCACATTGTGGCTTTAATTTATATTTTACCGATAACTAATAAAATAACTGTAAATTCTTGTTTTACATGATTCTGATAAGCACAAATTTTAGTTATATGGTTTAGTTTAATAATACAAGGAACTCCCAAAAATATGATTCACATTTCAGTTCACATGGTACATCTACTATGTGTGACTGTATAAATTACAAACTTCTCTAGTAGCCCTTCAATCCACAAATCACTACACAAATAAGAAACGTGGATCATGATTAGTGACATAGACAAATTCCTTCTTTCAAAGTCTATCAGTGACAGGTCACCATGCGTGGACTACTCAGATTAAGCACAGACCTCAAAGTATGTAGGCACATTGCTTCCTGGTCTCCCAGTGATAAACTTATGTGACATTTTACAAAAATAGATACTCTAAGGAAGGAATTTGACAGTGGAAATGAAAATGTAGCAAACAAATTAAAACTGCTAGTGATGTAAGTGATATATGAATTGATTATAAATGAAAGGTCAATAATTGTTGATCTAAGTACTCATTTAAAGAACTAAGAGGTGAACAATAAATTAACCCCCTCCCCAATACATAAAGAGGCAAATACTAAGTATGGTAGCCACATTGATGAAAGAGAAGGCAAAAATACAATTAAGGTCATGCAAATCATGTGGGGCTGAAGTGTGGGACTATGATCTCAAAGTGAAAGATCCTTAAGAAAAGATCTTAAGGTTCTCCATCTTTCCCCTAAAAATATTTGCTGAAGTCTGAGATATAAAACAGATGATCGCTAAAAGCAGAGCTGAATTTAAAGCAATCATGTGGCACTCAAGAGGCAAACATTAGTGTCTAGTATGTGTCAAAGGCCAGGGGCTAGTTTCTTCTTTGTCTCTCCAGTGCCATCAAATAGATTTTTGTTTCTTCTTTTTTTTTTCTAAGTTTAGTTTTGTCTACTTATTCTTGGCATGAACTTTGAGTCTACATCACACAAAACCATCATAGTTGGGAGAAAGAAACTCTATTACCGTTTAAATTTCCACTGCTGCCTTAAATGATGCTAGTGAAGAAAGAGACTAAGAATGATATTGTTTCATTCCTCTGGGATACCACTCACATACTCAACAAATATTTAGCGAACTAACTGCTATGTTCCAAGAAGTATGCTTAATGGTAGGACTCTACTGTGGGCAAGAAAGAAATAGCCCCCTCCTCCCAAGTTTTTGGTAAAGCTTCAATTTCTTCCTTTAGAAATATTTCTCAAGTGTTAGAGCAGTAAGCTTCTTACAGATTAAGTGAAAGCATTTATCTAAATCTCTATGAGGGAAAATAGAGTTATCTTTAAAAAGGAAAAGAGAGAAGTGAGCAGGAAAAGGGCTGTAGGTGAACAAGAAATTTTTTTTCAAAAATAAGGAGCATTCGTTTACTCAAGGTAATATTAGTATCAATACTTAGTTTTTATTATATACAGGCTGGAACAAGTGGCATTGCTCTCAAAGATACTGAAGTTAAAAAAACAATGGTCAGTAAGTCAATAAAAAATAAGCCTCATTAATTATTACATAATGGAAGTGATAATACACTGATCTAAAGATACATGGTTAGGAGCTTCATATAAATGACAGAGCTCTTATATTTAGCTGAAATTAAATTACACTCAAGTTTTAATATCTTTATATTTCATCTATCACAAAATACAAGAATTAGTGTAAAAATGCAAGTTAGGCCAATAAGTAATAGAGAAATTATAACTTCAAAACAAGTGAATGGAGAAGATATTTGCAAATGATATTTCCAATAAGGGATTAGTATCCAAAATACATAAAGAATTTATACAACTCAATACCAAAAAAAAAAAAAAAAAAAAAAAACACAATTAAAAAATGGGCAGAAGATGTAAACAGACACTTTTCTAAAGACATACCAGATGGCCAACAGACACATGAAGAGATGTTCAACATCACTAATCATCAGGGATATCACCTCACACCAGTCAGAATGGCTACTATCAAAAAGACAAGAAATAACAACTGTTGGTGAGAATGTGGAGAAAAGGGAACCCTCCTGCACCATTGGTGGAAACAAATTGGTGCAACCACTGTGGAAAACAGTATGGAGATTCCTAAAAAAAAAGTCAAAATTGAAATACTATATGATCCAATAATTCTACTACTGGGTATTTATCCAAAGAAAGCAAAAGCAATAATTCAAAAAGATATACACACACCTATTGCAGCATTATTTATTTTTTTAAAGATTTATTTATTTATTTTAGAGACAGAGCACACAAATGGGGGGATGGACAGGGAAAGAGGGAGAGAAAGAATCCCAGGCAGACTCCCAGCTGAGCAGGGAGCCCGGATTTGGGACTGGATCTCATGATCCTGAGATCATGACCTGAGCCAAAATCAAGAGTCAGACGCTTAACTGAATGAGCCACCCAACTGCCCCTGCAGCATTATTTATGAGAGCCAAGATACGGAATCAACTCTAGATACATGGATAAAAAAAGATGTGAAATACACACACACACACACACACACAGGTATATTGGCATATTACTCAGTCATAAAAAAATGAGATTTTTGCATGTGGGACAACATAGATGGACCTAGAGGTAGTATAAGTCAGATAGAGAAAGATAAATACCATATGATCTCACTTATATCTGGAATCTAAAAAACAAAACATATAACCAAACAAACAAAAACAAAAGAACAAACAAAAAGCAAAACAGATTCATAAATACAGAGACATCAGACAAACTGATGGTTGCCAGAGGGGAGGAGGGTGGAGGATGGCGCAAAATAGATAAAGAGGATTAAGAGGTACAAACTTCCAGTTATAAGATAAATAAGTCATGGAGATGAAAAGCATATCTGAGGGAATATGGTTAATAATATTGTGATAAAGTTATATGGTGAAGGATGTTGTATGGATAATGTGTGGTGAGCACTGAATACTGTATAGAATTGCTGAATCATTATGTTACATTATGTTACATGCCTGAAACTAATATAATATTGTATGTCAATTATTTTTCAATACATTTTTTTAAAAAATCTGCTAAGGTCTAAAAAAAAGTGAATGGAATAATAAAAGGGAAGTACAGATTTTTCAAAACAATAAGTATGCCTTGGCTATCCTTCATTCTGAGGTAGAAAGGAAAAAAAATAAAGGAAACCTTAGCAATAAAGTCTCTGAGAAGAGAAACAAGTTCTGAAAATCGATAGATAATGGATATTTATGTGATCATTATATTCTGACAAAGCAAAAAATATTCTTCAATATTATGTATTTTTCTGACATATACTAAATATTTAGTATATATACTAAAACAGAAATCAGAAACATACCACAATGGTCATGATCATGATGTTAACTACTCTGTATAATAATTTAGCTAGTATATAAGTTGTTGGATATTATTTTCATATTTTACCATGCCATGAATGCATAAATTAATTTTGAAGAATGATATGAATATAACTAACTAAAGGAGAAAACATTGTATTTGCCATTAAAATAAACCTGATGATACAGATTAAAGGGAATTTTGAGTTTAAAAAAAACCTCCAAAGTTAGTGGTGTTTAAACATTTCTCTTTTTAAGGAAAAATCATAACTGTTTTGTTGCCCTAAAACATTTTACAAAAGAATATGAATGTCAGGGGAAATGGGGAAATCTATATTTTAAAATGACATTCACTTAATATCCCTGATAAAATACCTTACAAATTCCTACTTAGGTCACAAAAACTTCAGGTATTTCTGACACAAATGTTACATTATTGCTAGGGTTTGAAAGGAAATTACACTATAAATTAATGGAAATAAAGTGAAAATCATTAGTTAGCCAACACGAGTCTCTACCATACTACTTCATTAATAAGGCAATAAATACATCTTCAAACATTTTAGAAATACAAGAACACAATACATACTTTTTATGAGACAGCAGTGTTCGAGACTGCCTTGCCTAAAAGAATGTGGTGGAAGTGATGCTGTGTAATTTAAGGCTAGGTCCTAGAAGGCACTATGCCTTCTGTCTGGCTCTCTCGGGACACTTGCTGCTGGAATCCAGCCACCATGTTGGGAGGAAGCCAAGTCTACAGAGATACCCAGGCTGACAAGCCCATCAAGTCCCTTAGTTGCCAGCCATTAACAACCACTTGACGTGAGTGAAAGGATTTTGTATTCTAGCAAAGGTCTTAAACATCACAGAGCAAAAGAAAACTCTCTTGCTACACCCTGTCTCAACTTCTGACCCACAAAAAATCTTGCAAGATGAATGACTTTTGCCATTCTAAGCCACTATGTATACACACACACACTATACATATATATATACACACATACATACATATATACATATGTATTCAATTCACCTAGAGAAAAAAAATGCTTTGCAAATTCTTTATATTCTACTGTATCAAGCACATTCTTTCTCCTCCCTTTAAGATTTTTTTTGGGGGGGGGGTTAGAGTAATATATTCTACTTAGATTTGTCAATGAAGCAAGAATAATACCACTAATAAATTAACATTATCATCTTTTAAAAGAAATATTTTAAAACGTGGCACAGGAAATATTCCATTAATTATATATAAATAAAACTATGTTGAGTATAATTTTCCTATATGTGTTGCCATTTATTAGATCAAAAAAAAAAAACTAATTTACATGTGTGTCAGCTTTTATGATAACCTCACATTTCTTCTTTATCAGCCCAATCAAAGATGCTTTACTTGGGAACTTTGTCAGTTACGTGTTTGCTTGTTTTTAATACTAATGATTATTACATACAATACAATATGAATCAAGGCAATGATGCAAGTTTTAGTTTTTAATCTGCATGGAATTATAATCTAATACAAAGTAAAACAGTTATTGAATAACTAGTCACTTTATATATTTATCCCACGCAATTTACCTAAATCAACAATACAATTTATTTAAAAAAAAACTTCTTATGTCCATACTTGATCCAGCCATATTCTAGGCTCTGAAGATGTAATAGAGAACAAAACAGATAAAATCCCTGTCCCTTCAGGGGATTATTGCTATTTGATTTCAACACTGTCAGAAATGTAGTGGTTGGACTAGTTAGGTTCTAGTAAGAGGAAATATTCTCAGTAACTTCTTTTTCTTTTCTTGTCTTGTCTTTTCTTTTTTTCCCCTTCCCTTCACCTTCACTTTGCCTTTCCCTTCCATTCCTTTTCCAGAAATATCTCATTAAATTCTCTTTCACATCTTTTGGTCCTTGATTTTTGAACTAGGTTAAATATCATCAACTATTACACACATAATATCAACTAGTTATTGAATAAACAGGCTCTTTGTCTAATAGCTATATCTTTCTATCTTTTCCTTATATATCTCTTTTTACTTCAAGCATAATATAGTCAATGTTATCATATAACAAATAAATCTCCCTCTCTCCTCATTCACACCCTTCTTCCTCCTTCTCCAGGCCCTCTTCCTCCTCTCCCCTTCCCCTTTCCTCCTCCCTTTTCTCTGCTCTTTTGCAATACCTTTTTGGCTGACCAGAATAAAAGAACAAGTATCATATGAATTATTAACCTTTGTTGAAAAATTACATTAGATATATGAAGACTCTCTCCCAGGTTATGAGACATATTTGATTAGTCTTTAGTTCTGTAGTACTGACGGTTATTTAATGGGCTTCACTTTGCAAAAGTATGAGGAGCAATATAATCTACATAATGTTCATCCTCACTTTTAAGAAGTTAAATACATTATTCAATTACCTCCTTAAAAAAACCCACTCTTCAGAATTTTACATATGAATTACAAATCACAAATGTGTAAGGTATATAATTTCAATGGATGATTTAAATAACACAAAGAACTCCAATATATTGCAGTTAATGGTTTTAGGCTGCTCACCGATTGCTATCATTAGGACAGATTCTGAATTGCCAAGGGGGAAAAAAAATGTATTTCCTTTGCTTTCTTCTATTCTTCTTCATATGAAGTATTTAATTATAGGAATCTGTGTATTCTATATCTAAATTTCCACTTAACAGAGAAAGTGACATTATCAACTAATTTGTGTATGATTTAGTTAGATGAAAAGGAGGTAGGTAGTCCAAATTCAGTAAAAATATAGAAGCCAATGGGGCACCTGGGTGGCTCAGTTGGTTAAGCGACTGCCTTCGGCTCAGGTCATGATCCTGGAGTCCCTGGATCGAGTCCCGCATCGGGCTCCCTGCTCAGCGGGGAGTCTGCTTCTCCCTCTGACCCTCCTCCCTCTCATGCTCTCTCTCTCTCTCATTCTCTCTCTCAAATAAATAAATAAAAATCTTAAAAATATATATATAGAAGCCAAAATAAGGACAGCCTTTGAAGAAATTAGCATAGCTACAACCTATTGAGCTGGTGAAAAGGGCCTAAGTAAAAAATTGCATAGGGGCCAAGTTACACAAAGCCATGAATATCAAGTGAAGTTGTTGGTATTTCACCCGTAGGACCAAGGTTCTCAATTCATAAACAAATGTTAAATTTCTACAGGGAACAAATCTTGAATAATATACAGTTGACCCTTGAATAACACAAGTTTGAACTGTACAGGTCCACTTATATGCAGATTTTTTCCAATAAATACAGTATAGTACTGGAAATGTATTTTCCTTATGATTTTCATAATAACATTTTACTTTCTCTGTCTTACTTTCTTGTAAAAATACAGTGTACAACACATATAACATACAAAATATGTGTTAATTGACTGTTTATCGGTAAGGCTTCCGGTCAAGTGTATGCTATTAGTAGTTAAGTTTTGGGGGATTTAAAAGTTATACTCAGATTTTCAATTTCAGGGGCCGTAACCTCTGTGTTGTTCAAGGATCAACTGGATACTGCTAGTCCAATGAATAAAACAAAAAGGCTCTAGAAACACATAATCAAATAAGTCAGGATATATAGCAACATTCTGTGCTTTCAACCAAATATGACAAGTTACTGTAATGGCCCAATATTCCCGTAAAAGCACCAGGCATTTTAATAGGGAAGAGGAAGGAAACAACAACAGCAATATGAAACTTCTCTTAATTTCCTCTGGGTCTCTCCCTAAAGGATTAATTACGTGAAAGGATCTAACTTTTCCTAGTTTACTACCAAATCTCTTAGTTCTGAAGCATCACTTTCTTTGTTACAACATTGGCCTCAAGCCCCAATAGCCTTCCTAGATGAATGGAAGTCAGGCCTACATTTTACATCACTGAAATGTCCATAAATTATGTACATCTAAATAAGATACAAGCAGATTCCAGGGTGAAACGAAGATTGCCAGCCCACAGGATCTTGAGATAACCACTGCTCTCACAAACTTTCCTTTAGATATTCATTGGGACACCATTTCTGGAAGGCTGCTCATCTCTGCCCAGAGAAAGTATCGCTCTTTGAGAAGCTCTTGCGTATGACTGGTTAATAGTCAAATCTTTTGATGTGAGAAATAATTTGTACAGATGCATGAATAATTTTTCATCCTTTTGATAGAGTATTTTTCAAATAGTATGTTTAAATATAAGTTTTTAATATTCAAATTTATATTCCTATATATATTTCTTTCTTAGATTATCAAAGCTACATTTGTGTTTACAGCATAAAATAAAGCATGAATACATCAGTATCAGAAAATGCCATTAATAATACTGACCCAATCTGCTATCATAGACCATGACATCGCAGTAAGGGCTACTTTGTCATTTACTATGGGGAGTACAAATATTAGAAAACAGAAGCAAAAATCAGTGTCCTTATTAAATAATGGATGATAAAGATGTTGAAGGAATTTGATAGATGTGACTTTTTTGATAAGTTGGCAAAAACCTAAAATAGCTATGAGAAAAAAAATGCCAGCTTTGTAAAATTCTTATAGAGGTAGCCCAGGGTCAATGTTTGAAATGGCTACACTTTAGCTTCACCCTCACTTATCTTCCCCTTTCTTTGTCATGCTGAAAAAGAACAAATGGCAGCTAGACATTATTAAAGCATGAAGAATGCTCTCTCTGACCGTAGTACTAAATTTTGTCAGAGATTGATCCTGGCTTTTAGGGATCTTTTGATTATCTGATCAGATTTAAAAATTTATACTTGGTGGAAATCTGTCTTGTTACTAAAAATATTGCTGGTCTTCCTGACTGCTCTCATCTTTTTCTTTTGTGAGTATATAAAGGTTAATACATAAAGCAGAGGACAAACATAAGTTCAACAGGACTGACATTTGAGCCAGCTCAAAGAACTAACAAATAAAATTTCTTGTTTAATCAATAGCTGAATAGGACAGACTTGGCTATGGCATTTATCAGAAACATATGAGAACTTTCCTTGGCTTGGCTTCTTTTCTCCATGACAGCTTAGTTCCAGATAGGTCTAATCTCCAAACACTCACCCATCAAAGATGAAAGATTTCTTATTTCTGCTGTTAGACACAGCCAGTTACTATGTTTGAGAATATAGATACAAGGTACAAAAAAGTACCTAGACCAACTGTTGCCATATCCTCACAAATCTCTTAAATGCATTCTCACAATAAGTCTAATTTGAGTGCCATCTTTCTAAATGGAAAGATTTTGACATAGGTCATTGCTTTGGACTGAATAATTGTGCCCCCCTCCGCAATTCATATATTGAAGCTCTAACCCCCAATGTGATTGCATTTGGAGATGGAACCTTTGAGAGGTAATTAAGTTCAGATGAGGTCATGAGTGTGGGATTAGTGCCCCTATAGATGTGATTAGTGCCCAATAAGAAGAGACACCAGGCCTCTCTCTCTCTCTCTCTCTCTCACTACCTCTCCCTGTCCTTCTCCCCACTCTCTCCCTGCTCTTTCTTCCTTTCTTCCTCTCTCAAAGAACACAGTTGTCTAACATGTCAGGACGAGAGTTCTCACTAACAACTGACAATACTAGCAACTTGATCTTGGAATTCTAGCCTCCAGAACAGGGAGAAAATAAATTTCTGTTGTTTAAACTACCCAATCTGTGGTAGTGTGCAGCCAGAGCTAAGGCAATAATATAGGTGAATTTGGGGAATTTGCAATATAAATAAAATTGCTTATATAAAAGAGGCCTTAAAACAAAAGAGAGCAAAATCCCAAATATTCAATTGTCTGGGGTTTTATTTGTTTGTGTTTTGCTTTTCTGGATTGAGGAAGTATCCAGAAGAAACTCAGATTCCAAAATCACCTGCTTAAAGGATTCCCTGGCTAAAGTGAAAATTTTTAAACTCTTTTAGATCCTTCAAAACATAACTTGAACCTGACTGCCTTTATCCTATTCTTCCTTCTTCCTATGTTCCATTATTATCTTTTGTTGCTATTTTTCCTAACTTACTGCCCTTTTCCTCCAGCCAGAAGAAAACCCTCCAAGCTAAATTGCCTCTTAAAGTTAAAGCTCCTTGAGAATAGGTCAAGTCCCTTGTTTTAAGGGACTTAAATGCTAAGCCCTGGTCTCAGTATAAACTAAGAGTACAGGCATATCTCATTTTATTGTGCTTCACAGATACAGTGATTTTTACAAATTGAAGGTTTGCGGCAACCCTGGGTCAAGCAAGTCTACAGGTACCATTTTTCAACAGCATTTGCTCACCTAGTGTGTCTGTGTCACATTTTGATAATTCTCACAATACTTTTAACTTTTTCAATATTACTATATTTGTTATGATAATCTGTGATCAGTGATCTTTGATGTTATTATTATAATCATTTTGGGGTACCACAAAATATGCCCATATAAGAAGTGAACTTAAGTCAATAAATGTGTGTGTGCTCTGGCTGTTCCAATGACTGGCTGTTTCCCCATCTCTCTTCCTCTCCTTGGGCTCCCTACTCCTTGAGATATAACCATATTGAAATTAGGTCAACTAATAACCCTACACTGGCCTCTAAATATTCAAGTGAATGGAAGTTGTGTGTCTCTCACTTTAAATCAAAAGCTACAAATGATTAAGCTTAGTAAGAAAGACATGGTGAAAGCCAAGATAGGTTAAAAGCTAGGCATCTTGTGCCAAATAGTCAGCCAAGCTGTGAATGCAATGGAAAAGTTCTACTCTAGTGAACAGATGAATGATAAGAAAGCAAAACAGTTTTATTGTGGTTAAAGAGAAAGCTTTAGCGGTCTGGATGGAAGATGAAATCAGACACAATATTCCCTTAACCCAAGGCCTGACCCAGAGCAAGGACCTAATTCTCTTCAATTCTATAAAGACAGAGAGGTGAGGAAGCTGTGGAAAAGTTGGAAGCTATCAGAGGTTGGTTCATGAGATTCAAGGGAAGAAGCTATCTCCATAATAGAAAAGTGCAAGGCGAACCAGCAAGTGTTGACATAGAAGCTGCAGCAAGTTATCCAGAAGGTTTAGCTAAGATCATTAATGAAGCTGGCTGCCATAAACAAAAACATTTTAATGTACATGAAACAACCTTCTACTGGAAGAAGATGCCATTTAGGACCTTTGTAGGTAAAGAGAAGTCAATGTCTGGCTTCAAAGC
Source organism: Mirounga leonina (assembly GCF_011800145.1). Classification (NCBI taxonomy): domain Eukaryota; kingdom Metazoa; phylum Chordata; class Mammalia; order Carnivora; family Phocidae; genus Mirounga; species Mirounga leonina. The sequence goes on from NW_023270323.1 coordinate 7,763,031, forward strand.
TCCAAATGACAGGGGACTCTCCTGTTTGGGGCTAATGCAACTGGTGACCTAAGGTAAAACCAATGCTCATTTACCATTCTCAAAATCCTAGGGCCCTTAATAATTATGCTAAATCTACTCTGCCTGTACTCTACAAATGGAACAATAAACATGACAGCACATGTTTACAACATGGCTTACTGAATATTTTAAGTCCACCCTTGAGAACTAATGCTCAGAAAAAAATATTCCTTTCAAAATATGACTGCCTGGACAAAAAAACATTCCAAATATGACTGACTGGGCAAAGAAACTGAAAACCTTCTGGAAAGGATTCACCATGAATGCTATTAAGAGCATTCATGACTCATGGGATGAGGTGAAAACATCAACATGGATAAGAGTATAGAAGAAGGTGATTTCAACCCTCATGGATGACTTTGAGGGGCTCAAGAATTCAGTGGAGGAAGAAATGGCAGATATGGTAGAAATAGCAAGATGAACTACAATCAGAAGAGGAGCCTGAAGATGTGACTGGATTACTGCAACCTCATAATAAAACTTGAATGGATAAGGAATTGCTTCTTAAGGATTAGGAAAAAAAAAAAAAAAGTGGTTTCTTGAGATGAAATGTACTGCTGGTGAAGACTGTTAAAATGACAAGGGATTTAGAATATTGCATAAACCTGGTTGATAAAGTAGCAGCAGGGTTTGAGAAACCAATTTTGAAAGTTTTGTGAAGTTCTACTATCAAACAGCATCACATGCTGCAGAGAAATCATTCATGACAGGAAGAGTCAATCAGTGTGACAAACTTCACTGTTGTCTTATTTTAAGGAATTGCCAGTCACCTCAACCACCACCCTGATTAGCAGGCGGCCAGCAACATTGAGGCAAGACCTTCCACTTCTTTTTTTTTTAACCAGATGGTGGTTAGCATTTTTTAGCAATAAAATATTTTTAAATTAAGGTATGGACATTCTCTTGGACATAATACTATTACACACTTAATAGACTACAGTATAGTGTAAACTTTTATATGCACTGAGAAACCAAAAAATTATTTTGACTTGCTTTATTGCAATTTCTGCTTCATTGTGGTGGTATGTAACCAAACCCACAATATCTCAGAGGTGTGTCTGTAAAAATTTAAGACTTTTCACAGCCTAGACAGGAGAGAAAGATATTCACAGAAAAATTTAAGATAGTTCTATGAACATATAACCCAAGACTCCTGGGTCGCTATCAGTTGGTGTATAGGTTAATAATTATCTCAGGAAAATAAAGAAGAATGGGAATAACAAATAGAAAAGACTGAAGATGACATAAAACATCCAAAATTGCATGAAAGAAAGAAAAAAAAGAGAGAGAAGGAAGGAAGGAAGAAGGAAGGAAGGAAGGAAGGAAGGAAAAAAAAGGAAAGGAGAGGAAGGGAGGAAGGGAGGAAGGGAGGAAGGAAGGAAGGAAGGAAGGAAGGAAGGAAGGAAGGAAGGAAGGAAGGAAGGAAGGAAGGAAGGAAGGTTGGTTTAGAAAACCTGTACTGTGGAACAAGATCTTTTGGAAACTATCCTCAAAGTCATTCATCCAAATAGACTGCACTCAAATCCAGTACAGCAAGCAAAGAAAGGATAAGTTCAAGGCTTTAGGGATGGACATTATTTTAGACAGTATTCAGAAGATCCTGAAGCTGAAGTCACCATAGCTCTCCCTGCACTTTATTTAGTAAGTGGCCTTAATCCAGAATTAGGAGATACAGAATAGTCTCCAAGGGGACATTCTGAAAGAGCCTTGGAAAGAAGCAGATTAAGACTCAAAATCAAGAGATGTCTCATTCAACCCCAATCAATAAGTATCAGGGGAGGGATATAGTAGAAGTATATCCTTTTGCAAATAAGATAATAGAATATGACAGTATGTTTTAATTACTTAAGAAAGTATTTTTGAGTATATTCTTTTTTAAAGTTCTATTATAATGATAATCAAAATATGGAAATGAAATCAGAACTGCATGTTTTATCGTCAGGTCTTCTTAAAATTTTTAACATACTATTATCATGTTAAAATTATCATTTTTTTCATATTCAAATATGCTTATATTGATCAATTATTTCATTATCTATATTGTGTCAAATAAGAATATATAACTTTCATAATGACTTAGGACCAGAGGGCAATCACTATGTTCTCTGACAGTAAAGTGGATAGATGATAAAAGACAGATGGATAGATGGTAGATGAGGAGACAGATATACAATAGATAAATGGATAGTGGAATCTGTAACTGTCTTTTTTAATGATAATATCAAACTTCATTAATGTCGAGAATGTTAATCTATCATGAGATTTCATGCTTTCCTTCAATAAATCTTTGTGCATCTATTTATTGAGTTATCTTCATAATTTTTTTACATTACACTTTATGACTTAGCCAGTAAAATAAATTAGTTTCACAAGTATGTTATCCAGGTGCATGAATTAGCCCTTCCTTTTCTTTTCTTACAATCACTGCTTTCGTTATTGCTCTATTATAGTACTAATCAATTTTTTCAGTGAATTACCTTAACAATGTCAGTGTCTAGAATTAATGTTTGGCAGCATAAGAACAAAAATAAAGCTTTAAATTAATGGGTGGCTTAGACTTTAAAAGGATCATAACTAATCAAAATATGATGACCCTTAAAATAAATGATTCCATATATTGTCTCCCCATCTTAATACCAATGGGTCACTGTCATATATTTTTCTCCAAAAGCATTGCTGTCTATCCTGTTACCATAACTTTTACACTTCTGAAATTGTGCAAAGATTAAGTCTGGTTTCTGAAGAGAGATAAAAAGTGCCACTACATAAGTAGTAACAATGGTAATGACTATAATAATATAGTAGCTAATATTTATTGATTTTTCTGTATCAAACACTGTAATAAGCTTTTTAAATGTGCAATTTCCTTTAATCCTCACAATAACGTTCCTGGTAAAATTTTATTATAATTATATTTTTCTTACACAAATGTGTAGATGTAAATAGACTGTTCATATAGCTACTAAGAGGCTAATTCAGGGCTTTAACCAAGTCTCTCCAATTGCAAAGTCCATGTTTTTATCTTTTGTTGATAAAAATACAGATCACAATTAGCCAAGTAGAATAAAGATTAATGGACATTAAATCACTACTAGTTATTTGATTCCCAAGGATCACTTCATGTATGCTAACATAATAATTCCACTTCTGGTAATTATGTACCCAAGTGATCAGCAGTATCATATTTTTTGGATTTAAATCACGTTAGCGTATTAGAAATACTATACTGAGACATAAACAAAGAGCTCACTGGCCTCAATGTTCTGATGTGTGTAAACTGTACAAATTGAACAACATGAAATGATACTGCTGACCACATTATATGCATTATCTCTAACCCTCCCTACAAATTTGGCTTCATTATCCCCATTTTACAGAAAAGAAAGCAAAATGGATTCAAGGATATTAACCAATTTTCCAAAGACAGCCTGCTAGTAAGGATAAAGAGAAATTTTAATTTAAATGTTCTGTTTCCCATCTCTGTATTATCTCATCATACTATCTCTGTCCATGATGAATGACGATTATCATTCAAGAGATATATATTTGTGTGTATATATACTTAAATACAAACACACATATAAATATATTCATCTTCACATATATGTGTATATATGCTGAATGTAAATTATATTTCCAAATCTAACAGAATATAAAAATGAGAACTTCTCTTCCTGTTACTGATTTTGAGTCTTTTCATTGTATAAAGTACCATTTTCCTTAGTTATAAAGGCTACTATATTATATTTGCTAGTATGTATATTGCTAATATATAAATATATATAAGGTATGCCTGTATGCATCATTATATATAATATATATTTACTGTTACATAATTTTATAAATATGTATGGTTTTATAAGTGCCAGATGAATCAAATTTTTATGGTATAAACATACTAGGTTACAGTCAGAAAATTTGATTATTATAAATAGATCTGATTCTGTTTATATGACCCTAGGTCTCAATTTCTTCATTGAATGCACTGAAGACTAAAACTTAAATGATTTCTAATTTCCTTCTAGCTGTAAGCTCATATTCCGGCTCCTTTGTTTTGTTTTGAAATATTACTGGTATTCAAAAATGTGCCTTGCATTCACAGTAGTTGCATCATTGCTAAGCTAAGTGCAATTGTATTTTCTAGCTTGATCCATACTTAGTTTTCTGCTGAAGATTCATACCAATGAATTTATTAGTATCTGTATTTTATTTGGAATATTGTCTGTTAGAATTTTCTTAAAAGGAAACCCAAATTAAGTTTTAGAAAAGGACATTTTTGTTTATTTACAATCAATAATGCCACTAATAAAGGCATGGCATCTCCTTCTATATAACTGATAGTGCTAGTACACATAAGTAAAAACATAATCTTGTTTGCAAGGACTGCTATAAATTTTTTGTTATGAGTTTCATCTGAGTTAGTCTTGATCTCTGTCAAGAATATCTTAAGTGTAAGTAAAAATATGATTTTCTATTGATCTATAAGATCATGGATATTGAAGGGTTTTTTTTTTTTTGGTTTTGTATTCTGACTTAAGTTGGAAACATTATAATCCATTTAAATTGAACAAAGCACTTAAAACTAAACAGATTAACAAAAATTAACATAACCCTTGTATTTGACTAGTCTTATAGCTCCTACACAGCTTAATATCTTAGCATGTATAGATTAAAAATAAAAATCTACACTTTCTAAAACAAGTTATCAAGAAGGAATATTTCATATATACAATGAACCTCTATCATTACACTGTCCAGGAGAAATATTTAATGTCAACTAAAATTTTAAGGAGCATCACCTAAGGCAGCCATATATTACACAGTTTAGGCGAAAAACAGATAACAGCTTAAAATATCGCCGTATCAATGATATACATAAATCAATACAAATAAAACAGTTAATTTGCCGTCGCTCAATGTTCCCCACCCTTTCACAAAGATTCAGACATAATTACAAGCCAAAGGAATAATTTTTACTGGCCTAGTGGTAAATTAGAAGAATACTGCAATCCTATTTTTCTATTATGCTTTTATTCAAGAGATAAACATTCCACACAATTTATCAACAGAAGAGCACTATATTGGTGTTAATCTGATTAATTTCTTCCTCAATGAATAACAGTCACAGGATATAAATTTTAAGAGATGAGATCCCTCCATAAATAAAGCTTTTCTGGGAGCAACACGGCTTCTGGTCCCTTTATCTTATATTTTCATTTCTCTAAGAAGTAAACTAATTTAGAATTGAATGTCTCAATATTAATATTAAATATTATATACATTTTTAAATCTCCACTTATTATTAAATGAGCAGAGGCCTACAAAAGTTGGCAGAAAATTGTCTGACAAAAATTTTAAGTAAATTTGGATTTCTTCCTGTTCTTCACAAACATAAACTTGCAACTTTCCTTGCCTCTTTACAATAACAAACCTGAAGTTAGTGAAGCTGAGTAAGCTGCACTACTATTTGCTTGTTCAGGCATTTTTAATGCTGCTTTATTTTAGATTCAAATGTCAAAAATTACTTTTGCTTATAGTGAAAGAACAAAATGAAAACAAAGAAGAGGAAGAAATGAGAAAGCTCATGATCCAGACATGAAACTACTAGAGCACTATTCACAATCACACAGAGGCCAACTTTAACCACATGGGTGTCTAATAAGGAAACAAGAACAAAAGAGAGAGGCAAGAGTTGGGAGGATTCAGTGAAAAAGATAACCTAGTGGACTGGACTCCTTCAAAACACAACTTCGATCGTAGTATTCCCCTGTACAGAAAAATCTTAACCAAATCCCCAAGTACACAAGAAACAAAGCCTAAACTCCCTAGGCTAAAATATAAGCTTCCTCAAATCAGGTGCCATTAGCTCACCTCCCATCCTCCTTACACATCACAGCAGATGACTTTCTGCACCCTGAATACCTTTTTCTCTTTCATGTATCTGCTCCTTCTCTGAAACTATTCTCTTGCCTTTAATGTGGTGCTTTTCTCCTTCTCCTTCTCACCCCAACGAACTCCTCCTTATCCATTACAACTGAAGTCAAATATTATCTTTTTGAACTTCTTTTACTTGGTTGGGTTTTAGTAGTTGCCACGGTTCATAATGGAGTCACAACACATTCTAAAGACTTGCTGATTTTATATTATAGTGGGGCTATGAGCCTGGTAAATATCGTGTCCGCACTTCCCAGGGTCTAAGTATACCTAGACACAGGAAATGGTTACAAATCCAGCTTGCAAGTAAAAATAGAGAAGGGTAGAATTCTTTAACTACCAGAAGCTAGTAGTAAATTGTTTTACCATTGTCTTGTTTAACCATCTATAATGTTATTTTCATATAAAAATCAAATGTCAAACTTACTTTTGCTTAATTTCTAAGAGCAAAATACAAATGAAGAGGAGAAAGGCATGGGAAAGCTCGTGCGTGATATGACATCCCTAGAGAACAAGTAAGATTCTAGTAAGAATAACCTGACAGATATAAAAGATAAAGAAAACTCAAAAGAGAAAACATGATACAAATAGAAACTAAGAAGTGATTCAACTATAGTTGTGACTGAAAAGTTGTAAATTCAAATAATATAAACCTTTGTAATTATAGAAATACCAAAAACCTGAAAATAGTTACAATCCTGAAGAGATGGTAAAACAGATTCTCATAAATGGCTGTTGACCTATAATATTACCTAATTCTTTTGACATACAATTTGCCAGCATATATGTAAAGAATCAAAATTATGAACACTCTTTCATTCCCAAATTCCATTATCTGCCTTCTCCCGTAAAATTAGAGTGCATCTTTATGCAAGAGTATAAATTAAGACATTATAAAATAAATTATAGAAAACTGTCAAAAGTCCAGCATTAAGCAAATGTCCCAGAAAATTACTGTGCTTTATCTTTGAGACTATAAGCATTATGATGAAGAGCCTGGTTCTGGATATCAGGACACCTAACTTGCTGTGTAGTCCATTAATTTCTTTCATTAGCCTTAACACATTCAGTAATATTTTAATAAACTATTCAACAACATTTTTTGTGTATACTGTGTGAGACACAATGCTAGGGTTTGGTACTATTGTTATTATCATTCCATAGATAAACAAATGTTAAAATTTTTAATGTCTTGGTATTAATATGAACATAGTTTTGACATTATGGATCCCCAGGAAAGGTTTTAGGGAATATTTGAGAGCCCACTGACTTTAAGAACTTTTGTCTAAGAAGGTAATAATGGGGGCACCTGGGTGGCTCAACTGGTTAAGTGTTCAACTCTTGGTTTCAGCTCAGGTCATGATCTCAGGTCCCGATATCAAGCCCTGTGTTAGTCTCTGCACACAGCAAGGAGTCTGCTTGAGGACTCTTTCTCTCCCTCTCCTTCTGCCCCTCCCCCTGCACTCTCTCTAAAATAAATAAATAAATCTTAAAAAAAAAAAAAAAGAAGGTCATGCCATCTCCTTGGTACATGAGCCAATGATGAACAATTTCATCCCTATTGCCAGAGCCTATAGAATTTATTAAGGGATTACATGTTTAAAGAGAGAGCACGGAGAAAAGGGAACTAAGTTATTAACCTTTGGCAACTGAAAGAATGGACTTAGGAGTTGCTGAGATGAATAAGAGTTTCCGGGGGCTAAGGAGTAAAATAATCAGGGGATTTGTTTAGGACATATTTCAGCAGCCTAACAGACATCCAAGTGAAGATCTCAAGTAGATAGTTAACGTGTCTGAACATATTTATGGGCAGATTTATGTGCTAGGGGTAGAAACTCGGGGATTGTATAAAGCTAGGTGATTGGATGAAATAATCAAAGGTACAGGTATAAGCAGAAATTTTTACAAGTCTGGGAATTGAGCCTAAGGATGTGCCAAATATTTAAATAATATGGAAATGAAAAGTACCCAGCAGAGAAGAATTCAAGGTAGACAGAAAAACAAATAAAGGAAACTACTTTCCTGAAAATCAAATGAAATATTCAAGGAAAAAGAAGCAATAACTCATATTTACTGAATGCTAAATATTTTAATATTAATATTATTTAAGTCATTAGAAATATGACTTAAACATATATTATGCTCATTTTACTGATAACAGAAAATTACACTGTGGTTAACTAGTTAAGTTCACTGAATTTGTGTCAGAAGTGGATTTCAAAAAGAGCGGGCTGATTTCAGAATCTGAGTGATCAATCCTAGACAGAAAACTCTATGGGACACTGTGCAGAATAAAAGCTAAGCCTTTCTCTCATTTATTAGAACCAAAAATATAAATTTTCTTTGTAACAGTCTCTGATTAAGGCCTTATTATATTTCATTATAAGATTCCTACCATAAATATATCATTATTTTAAAAGTTTAATGCCACAAACATTAGATAATTACTCTATCGTGTAATAATTCAAATAGTATTCATTCATTTCTTTATTTTTTAAGATTTTATTTATTTATTTATTTGTCAGAGAGAGAGAGCACAAGCAGGGGGAGCAAAAAGCCCTATGTGGGGCTGGATCCCAGGACACTGGGATCATGACCTGAGCCAAAAGCAGACACTTAACCGACTGAGCCACCTGGGCATCCCTCATTCATTTCTTTAAAATGCCATTTTTCAGGACATATTATGTGCCAGAACAAATTAATTCTCTAGTAATATCCACAGTTGCCAGACTTCCAGGGATATCTGGGAGTTTCAGAATGAGAAAGGTGAACTGGCACACAGCAGAATCACCAAGGATGCCAGGGGTTCCAGCATTAATGTTTACAGGCGTCTTCACGGGCTGCAGAGGGTCAACTGGGGAACCATGTACATCCAGCTGCCTGAAGCTGGTGGAAGGATTCACAACATTCAGATGTGGGGTGGGGGTGAAGGGATTTATGAAAGCTTTTTGAAGTACAAGCAAATGCTCTTTATTTCAATTAGATCATAAGGGCTGAGACAGGGCACCCACTGACCCACTGACCCAACAGTATTACATAAACTAACCTGGAAGATGGGTAAAGACTGAGCAAACATGAGCGCTCCACTAATTAAAAGCGACAGACCACTACCATTTTATTTCCAGCATACTCTCTGGGTACAGAAAGAAGGATTTCTTAATTTCCATCATCATCTAATTACCACTAACCTGGTGGGGGATTTAAAAGCCTCAAACAGGGGCACCTGGGTGGTTCAGTGGTTAAGCATCTGACTCTTGGTTTCTGCTCACGTCATGAGCTCCAGGTGGTGAGTCCCTCTCCAAGCTCAGCGTGGAGTCGGCTTGAGACTCTCTCTCTCCCTCTGCCCTCCGCCGTTCATGCACACAGTCTCTCTCTCTCTCTCTCTCTCTCTCTCAAATAAATAAATAAATCTTAAAAGGAAAGATAAAAACCTCAAACACCATGACAGTGAGTAGGAAACTGACATAGGATTTCATTACTTTTTATCTTCTTTTTTTTTTCTTTTTGGAGAGGGGAGGAGCAGAGAGAAAAATCTTGAGCAGGCTCCATGCCCAGTGTGAAGACCATCAGGGGGATCCATCTCACAGCCCTGAGATCATAACCTGAGCCAAATTCAAGAGTCAGGATGCTTAACTGACTGAGCCACCCAGGAACCTCTATTACTTTATTATTTCTTGAGCTATCAGTAACAGGAGACTTTCCCCCCACACTAAGACTCTCCAGTGTAGCCATTCCTATAAAAGCCAGGCACTTGTGGAGTTTTCCTAGATATGGATAAAATGCATTCTAAAATGAGTCCTGTGGCTTTGTTTTACACACCCTTTCTAACCATATTAATTCTTTTACAGAGTTAGTACAGTAACTTTAACTTCACTAACAGCTGAAATTTCAAGTGAAAGACTACTTTTCTTCCCAAACTGACCTGTTAGTAGACATCTGCTTTTATTTTTTTTTAAAGATTTTTATTAATTTAAAAAAAAAAAAAAGATTTTTATTAATTTATTTAACAGAGATAGAGAGCACAAGTAGAGAGAGCGGCAGAGGGAGAGGGAGAAGCAGGCTCTCCGCCGAGCAGGGAGCCCCATGCGGGGCTCGATCCCAGGACCCTGGGATCATGACCCGAGCTGAAGGCAGCCGCTTAACTGACTGAGCCACCCAGGCGCCCCAGACATCTGTTTTTATGTTGTAGTGACAGCACTCTGTCACAACTGAGTTTAAGGTCCTGTTATCAGATTTATCTATGTGAATGCAGAAGTAAATTAACTTGAAAGGTTCCTGAAAGGAAGGTTTTTAGTTTGTTGTTGTTTGTTTGTTTTCATAAACTTCATCACATGAGTCACTAACATCAAATTATACAACACTTACTTGAAAGTTGCAGTGTAGAGACTTGCTATCTTACTTTTTTTTTTTTTTTTGGCAATAATGCTTGGCTCATGACTTTCTTATGCTCTCCAGCTAGTTATATCTACTCATTTAGACATCTCTCAGATTTTTATGATTGCATTCCATTTTTTTCCTATGTTTGTATATTTACTTCACTGGAGAGTAGACTTAGTTATTTGAGTGAATTCAGATAATAAGGTGTGCACATTCTAGGAAATCATAACTTCTTTGGGCTATAAAAAGATCTAAAACGAAACAAATCATTCATCTCTGTAAGCTGAAACTCCTGTGAAATTAAAAACAAGCCATTAGTTTTATCTTTTAAAAAATTCAGTGTTCAACCTGAGAAAAATCAGCTCCAAGGATTCTTTCTTTCAACTTCACATTTTTTTATGCCTATCCTCTATCCATTATTCCCTCCAACAAAATTTAAGCTATTAAAATACAAGCATTTAGGAAATCATCCTTTCTTTAAGCTAGCATTACAGAGATAAAATTCATAGTCCATAAACATAATTCCTTAAAATAAAACAAATTCCATGAGTTCTATTTTTTTATTTCTAATTATAATCTGCTCTCAAATTTTTCTTCTCCCTTTTCTCCTACAAAAGGTCATCACTTCCTTGAACAATTTTACTTAACATAAATTTAGATTTATGCATGTAATAATGCATGAAAAATATTATTTCCATTTCTAATGTTTTATAATGCTCACTTAGATTTCTGCTATTGGTTAAACTTGTTTTCATTATCACAGAAGTAGTGAAATATCTTCAAATCCTTTACTAGCTCAGGCAATAATGCAAATGTTGTCATAATAAAGTTCTCTAAAACCAATGTGTCAGGTATAAAAGATCACCTTGCTATTCAGTAGTCAGTAATTACACACACATTTATTATAGGGATAATTAAATCCTTTGGGGGGGAAAAGATGGGGTGTGAATACATAAACATAGGAACCACATACATATTGTAAAAAAAAAAAATCTTGAACAAAAGTTTGCTGTATGGCTTTCACACCTGGTGAATTTTGCTATACTTCTGAAGAATGACATTCCTGAAACATTAACCTGTAAGGCTGTTAAAATATTTAAATATTCAAATCCCTATGAAGCAGTAAAAACTGTCAATAAAATTGGAATTAGCTATGTGATGTATTTTAATTTACATATGCTTTTAAGAGTACTGAGATAATGTGGATTGATTTCCTTTTTGATGAATTTCACTCAGAGTTCATACTGGAGGTTTGAACGCATACAGACTGCACTCACAAAGGCAGAAATCTCCTTGAAAATGAATTCTGACATTGTCACAAGTGATTTTTTAGCTCCTTCTTATACTTTTCATCTTTTTGTATGGTTGGGATTATTTTTTCCCCTAGTGAGAATACATCGGAAATAGAAATTCAAATGTTAGATATAACTTAATATGTAAATACTCATTTTTACAATTTATCAGAAATTCATTCAATGTATAAAATGAGTCCACACTGTAACTGCAATCTCATTAATTTTTACAAATACGAAAGTACAAACTGAAACCCTATTTAGAAGTACACCAGGTAAAAAGTATAATTAAATGATAACTACCAACAGTATTTTTATTTTTTCTAAAATTTGTTGAGGATCAGTACTGTTTGGAAGCCTTCTGGCACAACTCTTGCATCCACCTTCTTGCCTCATGGATATCTCATTTGATTTTCAAGACTTGGTCCATGAAGACTGGAGAGTTCCCTAATCCTTCCCATCCCTGGATATTAGAACTGATCATTCCTTTTTATGCTTTCACAAAATGTTGTCTGGCTTTCATTTAATGAATGATTCATTCTCCTATCTTACCTATTAGGTCATTTTAAGAATTATATATGAAAGCACAGATATTTGCTAAGCACACATTGTCTGTTGAAATGATGTGAAATATTAAGCAATAATTCTAACATGATAAAGTTTATTTTCTCTGACTCCTACTACCTTCATTCCAACTAAAGAATTAAAAATTGAAAACGAATTCACAAACCATTCAAATCACACATTTGCCAAACATAAGCATAATCACGTTGCTTAAATTTTGACAAGTCACATCATCTGTATGAACATAGATACATTGATGTTATTTTTATTGTAGGAATAATTTTCACCCTACAGTTTTTTGAGCTGTAAGTCATTATCTGCTTATATCATTTAAAATACAGTCTGACATAATTCCTTTCTCTAACATCAAGTCACAAGAGCAGTTTGACACAATTTACACAGTTTTCTGACAATATTTTCCAAATCCCAGGTGTTATTTCAAACTCTGTTCACAAACACTGTTTTACAACTCTTGGGAATAAAAGAAGTAAGCTATAATAGCAGCATATTTTCCTGAATTGTAAATATATATATTCTTAATCTCTTAAATTTCTTATTATATATAATCATAAAGATTACCTGGGAAAACTCATATTTTACGCTTAAAAGTAGTTTACTAATTCAAATGCTTATCTTCTGATGGACTGCCAACAGACCTGTGCCATTAAAACAGCTCTTCATGTAAACCAATGATCTTACATCCTTACAATAATGTAAGCATTCCATAATGGCAATGTGCTTACATCTTTTTTCACCAGTACTTTACTTCTACCCATAATTCCTCTGAAAGTGAACACTAAACCAATAATTTTAAAGTAATATTATTTTATTTTTATTAATAGACCTTATTTTTAGAATAGTTTTAAACTTATAGAAAAATAAGCAGACAGTACAGAGTTCCTATATTCCCCCATACAAAATTTACCCTATTGCTAATATCTTATAATAGTACAGTACATTCGTTACAATGAATGAGATAATATGGTTACATTATCAACTAAATAATATAGTTTATGCAGATTCCCTTAGTTGTTACCTAATGTCCTGTTTCTGTTCCCAGATACCACATTACATTTAGTTGTCATGTTTCATTCCGCTTCTCTTAGCTGTGACAATATTGTAGAACTCCGTGTTTTGATGACCTCACCAATTTTGAAGATTACTGGTCACGTATATTGTAAAATTCTCCTTCACTGGAATTTCTCTGAAATTTTTCTCATGATTAGCTTGGGGTTATGGCTTTCCAGGGAAGATTATGGGGGTAAAGTACCATTTTCATGACATCATATCAACTGTACAGTATTTTTTTTTTCCACACTTACCATACTGTGCTTTTTGGAAGGAAGACATTATTCACAGCCCACACTTAAGGGGAGGAAAGTTATGCTCCCCTCCTTTGAGATAGAGTATCTATATAATTTATTTGGAGCAAATGGTAATTTTTAATAAATATATTTACTTCCAATAGAAGAAAACAAGAATTTACTATCAACTTAATCCTGAACGTTGATTTATTCCATACTACCTACTATATTTTCAATGTGACTTTTATTTCTCTAAAGCAATTGAGTAAATGAGCATGAGTGCATTATTTTTCTTCATCCAAAAGCACTTTGACAAAATGATAATTGTCTAGCAAATCTCTAATAAATGAAATTTGCTTTGTAACAAACACGTATGGTTAAAGAGAAGCATATATAGTTATAATTTGTTTTCCTCATAAAATATATTTGAAATGCCTCAGGACCTATCACTATTCTCAGAGACTTCCAATCAACATTCTTATGGGTCATTGATTGTATCTTCATCTTTTTATAAGGATAAAATTTTTTAAGGATAAATCTTTTTTATCATTATATTCTCATAATGAGTTTACGTGTTCATTTATTGTTCAATCCTCTCTTTCTCTCTCCCCTGTCTCTCCTTCCCTCTCTTTCTCCCCTCTACTCCAAACACACACACACACACACACACACACGCACACACACACGCACGCATACTCACTCAACTCTTTCTATTGTAAACAAAAAAGCACAGAGCATGTCTATGGGAACTGGGTATATGCCTTTCTTTTCTTTACTACAGCTTTTAAGTAGATTTTTAAACTATTCATTGAACTCACTGTACAAAATAAAATATTGACTAACAATAGAAACCAAGTACAGTTCAGTTTGATTTGTTTTAGTTACACACAAATTAACTTCTCTGTACATGTTTCTAAAAGATATTTACCCAGTTTTTAAAAATTCTTCCATAACCACAGAATTTTAAATGTATAATTGTTGTTATTAATTCTCAATTTGTCATAAAATAAGCACTTTTATGACAGCTTTAGTATTAGAACACTTTAAATCATATTTAGCATCTCATTTTGCAAATACTAAGCTAAACAGCACCTACCATAGAATGAGCAGCATTCCAATGCAGACATCCAAGCCTACCCTTATTATTAATAAGCAATCAAATGTGTGAGAATAAATAAAAAGGCCTAAGGTAAGACCATCTAAGTAACAGATAAACAAGGTAAACAAGAAGCATCTCCTAAAATAAATACATTATGAGGTATGTGTCATAAAGTATTTCCCCTAGGAGATTGCATTCTTTGGCTACAAATTTGGTTCACCATTACCAATGTGCTTCATTTAAGGCATGACTTTGCCACTCTGATTTTCACATTTTTCTACTTAATTTTTTACTACATGAAAAATAAATATATTTTTTCTATAAAATTCTGTGACTATATCAAAGAATTTTTTTGTTGTTGTTAGAAAGAGAGAAAGATATGGGTCAGAGAAAGATGGTATTGTAGACAGAAAAAACAAAAAGGGCAGATTCAACTGTAAAATTCTTCCTAATAAAACAGCTCTGCATTTTGCATTATAGGCTAAAGCTTTTGTATTCCTGGAAAGTATGTTCATCTCCTAAGGAGTATTGTAAAAATAAAGACAGAAAAGGAAAAATTAAAGTTAGATTAGCAAATCCATCTGTAACACTTGTTTGATTTAGAACCTATGGGCATCAAATCTGCAAACTGTCAGGCAGGACAAGTCAGTAGTAAAAGATCTAGCTAATAAAACAAAACCACAGGTATGCTTCTTACAGAAATGAGTTTCTGTTCCTGGTGGCTATAATAAAAGCTAGATTGCAAAATGGGGGCTGATTAACACTGCATTCTAATCATTAAGAGTATAGTTTGCTTTATTCTAGAATAACAAAAATCTCATCATGCCTCTAAGCTCAAAATTAGCACACATAAATATAAATTACTGAATATAATTAAAATTAAATTTAAAATACACTTGGTATTTCAGATCTACATTTGGTTATGTTTCTGTACACTCAAGATCATAGAGTTGCTAGAGAAATACTCCTGCTTAAATTTTTGTTTAAATTGTAGTCTTCTTGGGACACCTGGGTGGCTCAGTTGTTAAGGGTCTGCCTTCGGCTCAGGTCATGATCCCAGGGTCCTGGGATAGAGCCCCGCATCAGGCTCCCTGCTCCGCGGGAAGCCTGCTTCTCCCTCTCCCTCTGCCCGCCTGTCTGCCTACTTGTGATCGCTCTCTTGCTCTGTCAAATAAATAAATAAAATCTTTAAAAATAAATAAATAAATTGTAGTCTTCTTTTTACTGGGTGTTTGATAATGTTTCATAAAAATAATCACTATAGCTTTGGATATAGCTGTCGGATAAAGTCAACCACAATATTTTTAAAGATTTATTTATTTTTAGAGAGAGAAAGAGAGAGAGAACGTGAGAGCCCATGAGTGGGGCGAGGAGCAGAGGGAAAGGGAAAGGGGGAAAAGCAGATTCCCCACTGAGCATGGAGCCCCACTCAGGGCTCAATCTCACAACCCTTAGATCATGACCTCAGCCGAAATCAAGAGTTGGGCATTTAACCGACTGAGCCACCCAGGCACCCCTAAAGTCAACCACAATATTTAAAAGGTGTCATAAAAGAGCCTTGTAGTACATTATCTAGACTCATAGTCATTTAACAAAGCTTTCACTTATATTTTAATATATTCATTAATTTTATTAAAATACATATCCAAAAATTAATTCAAATCCTTCCATCCTATATCTGCCCTTTTTTTTGCAAGTTAGATAAGATAATACAAAGTCATGTTATTCATGGTTTGAATTTCCTCGTTTATAAAGATTATTGAGTTAGAACATACCTAAGCTCTCTCTCCTTTCCTAAAATAATACGATCTTTTTAAAAAATCTTTAATAATTTTTGTCCTAATTCCCAGTGATAGTTACAGAACGAATTCTCAAAGAACTAAGTGACTGAACTAGAAAAAAAGTGTCTGTATTAGTTCCTACCAGGGTAAAAAATATGAATACAGATCTGGCTACTATACCCCCAAAATGGTCTTTTACATTAACAAGCTAGCTACTGTCTGGTTAGAAAGAAAGTTGCTTTTGGTAATTACTTTTAAAGATTTCCACTTAAAGATTATTTTTTTCTGTAAATATATCACTTTCTTGTCCCATAAAATACATTTTAAAAGATATTTTTTAGACATTTTCATAGAGAAGGTTGTTCAGAACAACTTGAAAGCAATTCTGCTAGAAATAGAAGTACAGCATTATTTAGAAAAACATTATTGCCAAGTCCCAATTCATAGAACTATCATTCCTGGTTAATACCTTATGATGATTTTTATTGATATATATCAGCAGAGTCATATATTTAAAAAGAACAATTTATCGTTTTATTCAAATGTTTATACATTCAGTATTTTATAGCAAGTCAGAAACAAAGCCTTATTTTGTTTTAGACTACTTAAAAACATGAGAAAAAAATAATAACAGGATTTAAAACTGCATGTATAATACCCAAGTAATCTTTGCTTTTGAAAGGCCGGTTTGACCTTATTTTTAGATATACTTAAATATTTATTTCTTTAATATATTTATATTGATTCCTGTTTATGGAATGCCTCCCCACCCCAGCCTTTATTAAATTTTATTTAAGTACAGTTCAAGTACAACCTCTCCTAAAGCTTATCCCACCTACTGCAGCCTGCATAAATATCCCTTCCCCTTGAATATAATATCTCATATTTACTTAGCCCTTATCATTGCCTAGTATTACCCTTTTTTTTAATTTTTTTAATTTATTTATTAGAGAGAGAGAGAGTGAGAGAGAGAGCGCAAGAGGGGGTAGGGTCAGAGGGAGAAGCAGGCTTCCCGCTGAGCAGGGAGCCCGATGCGGGACTTGATCCTGGAACTCCGGGATCATGACCTGAGCCGAAGGCAGTCGCTTAACCAACTGAGCCACCCAGGCGCCCCATACCCTTTTTTTTTTTTTTATCATGAGCACATATTGACTCTTCAAATAAATCAGGGGTTTTCAGACTTTATTTTAGCAGTTGAACTTTGATAGTTAATAAGAAAGAAAATTTCAAGCAGCACTGAAACCAACATAGGTGAGTGAGACTGTGGGGCATTCGAGTCACTCATCTAGCATCATTATCTCCTATTCTGCCAATGCATGATCCACTTCCCTGAAGTTCTCCAATGTGTTACACTTCCCTCTAGGAATTCTAATTTGCTAAGCCATTTCCACCCTACTTACTGCATCCAACACCTACTCATCCTTCATGTGAAAGCTTAAAGGTAACCGTCACTCACCACTAAAACTGTTATATCCTTCCACTGCACACTGCTCTTCTCTTCCTTAACAATTGTTTAAAAGAATTTTCCATTAGACCATAGGCTACATGGCCCCGTTTGCTACCATAATCCTACAGTACAGAGTACACCTTCAATAAATATTTGCTGGAAGTCCATCTTAGTATGTAAAAAAAAAAAAAAAAAGTGGTGAGAGTTGAAGCTTGGGCATCTGTAAGCCATCCTAATGAGATTGGAATTTATAATGAAGGAGTAGAGAATACTGAAAGATTTTTAAATATGTCAGTGATCAAGATTAGGTTGATGTGCTAGCATAACTTGTGGGCAATACGAAGAATGGATTAGAGGAGGTCAAACTTAAGAGATAAAACAGGAGACAAGCATTTGTAAGGAAACAGACTAGAATAATCCTCTAGCAGCAGTTCTGAGAATCCAGCTGGGAGAACCCTGCTTTATTTGGGAAAATGCTCTGCTAAACCATTTTTGAGGGCCTTTGGGCCTGTGGGCAACTGACACCTAGCCCTGACAGTAGCCTGATGATCTGCTTTGTATGAATTAAAGACAGGGAAAGAACAAATGGGTCAGAATTAGGAGAAGAATGTGGCCATAAGAAAGAAATAGAAGGAAAAAAAAAAAAAGAAAGAAAGAAATGGAAGAAAGTCCAGAAGAGAGAGCAAATGGGACTCTTGAATACACTACATTCTCTCTCCCCTGGTGTATTTTCAACTGCTGTGCTCTTAACTGCAATAGATGATTATTCCCTGTGACTCCAACATCTAAAATGAAATCAACCTTCATCATGAAAGTTTTCATTTGATGGAAAATTTTTGTGAAGTGAGATAAGAAATGCAAACCTGAAAGAGACTTTGAGTTCTGAATCAAAGTTGGCGCTGGGAGAAAAAACAATGTACACTGGAGACAGAGAAAGGAACTCAAAAACTAACTGTGTCACACAGAGTTGGGGGAAAACAATGCTGGCCTGAATAAAGGCTGAAACAGGAACTGTGGAGAGAAAGGTGTAGAATTTAAAATAGCTGAAAAGTACAATCAATTAAAGCTAGTGACACTGGGTTTCAAATTTTGTAGTCTGCACGATTAGTGTCCTTCACCAAGAAAAAAAATAAATAGGACAAGAACAAATGAAGAGGCAGGAAGAATAAGGTTAATCTTGAATCTATTAAATATAAAGCATATAACTGATAGCGGAAGAAATTGCTAGCGGACTGTTAAATACACACATGTGTACATCATGAGAGAGGCCTGAGCTGGAGGTAGAAACTTTGGAGTCAATATTTCTAAGTGATGGTTGAAGTTGACCTCTCAGCTTCACAGTGTGACAAAAAATGTAGAATATGATACAAAAATGTAATTCTTAGTAGCAAAAATCTCTTCATCACAGGTAGTATATCTTATATGTAAGGATAATGGAGATCATAGTAAGTAGGGGTAGGGAAAAATATGAACATATAAGTGCATAAATAAGCACAAAAACAATAAACTATGCTTATATTTCATGTACACAAATAGATAAGTACTGTAGGTAGTGGCACTAAAGACAATAAATATTTTTTTTCTTTGCAAATAATAAGACAATGTAAAATCAAACATGATTTTGTTAAGTAGCCCAATCAGAACTGGGGGCTATTCTGGGTCCTTTAAATAGAGGAGATCTGTCTGAAGTCACAGATACACAGGTTAATATGTCACCCCATGGGTCTCTTAGATTCCTATTTCTCTTATCTAATATATTTTTTTGGATCTAAGACACCATTGATGGTAAGACACGTTTTATGTGCCCCTGTAAAAGAAAAGCAAAATTAGTGTCAATCTAAGACATAATGGTAAAAATATCTTCTTTATGAATACATCATCAGAGATAATAAAATTCACAATAATGTGAATCTTCAAGTCAATGAAATACGTTACTAAAAAGAACCACTTGGTGAAATTGGTGATAACCTCCATTCCATTTTCCTTAGAATATTTTTTACTATTATTTTCTCCCAATAATATATATTTGAATCGTTTTCTGATTTATGAATACTGTAATTGAGGGAGCAGACCCAAGTTACTATTTTTTTTTTTTAAGATTTTATTTATTTGACAGTGAGAGAGGGAACACAAGCAGCGGGAGTGGGAGAGGAGAAGCAGGCTTCCCGCAGAGCAGGGAGCCCGATGCGGGGCTCGATCCCAGGACCCTGGGATCATGACCCGAGCTGAAGGCAAACGCTTAACGACTGAGCCACCCAGGCGCCCCCAGACCCAAGTTACTATTAATGCTAAGATATCTTCCCCAAAAAAGCCCAGATCTTTCAGTATCTATGAGCAATATTTAATGAGCACACAAATTCTTATAAGAAGACAATAAAATAGTCTGTTCAGGCCTCTTAGTCATCCTTAAATATAGACAAATTTATAATGATAAGCTGGTTTGATCCATCACTCAGATAATGTTCTTATATATTCTGTCATTTTAGGATGTTGAGAGCAGGTTGTACTTGTAAGAAAGTTTTAAAATATTTTAGTTTGGAAAAATTGCCCCTTCCTATCTGGTTGAGCCTTAGGCCGAAGACACTTTTGTCCTCTTACCCAAAATATCCTGCCTAAAAACAAAGTTATCAGAAAATTAGGTAGTTTAATGGAGAGGGAATCAATTTTTTTGTTTAATCTGGGCACTCTTGACTCCTGGCCAAGAGTGGACAACAAACCCAGATCAGAATCTTTCTTTTACTGTTTCTGTTGCAGAGTTCAGATGTGTCATCTCTAGAATCTTAAGTGATGTTACACTCTGCTGCTCCATCAAATGATCCAGCAAAGAAAAAGTCATCCAGCAGGAAAAAAAAAAAAAAAAAACAGGAAAATCTAACTTTCATGGATGACGAGAGGATGACTTGATACGTGATTGTGACATCTCAAAACAATCATGAAAATCTGGATTGATCATGCCTCCAGTTAAAAATGGTCTATCCTTCTGTTTCCCTCAGTGGGAAGATTGAGACCCCAAATAGGTGACTGCCTATATGAACATCATTATATTTAGTTGTCTTTATCGGAATAACTTGGCTATTCCAAATAATGTTACTCTTCATTACAGGGATTTCCCAAAAGGCCCATCAATTCTTCAACAGAAACCATCAACAGACAGATGATGCCCTAAGAATCATTAAACCTTTCATCTTAAAATCCTTGTCGTGCTGCTTCTACCAATTCTACACTCCTAAACTATTACGTCATGAGTTTTACCCAATCCCAATCAAATCCCTAAATTGAAAGATTTGCCTTAAACCAAATTTAAAAACCTCAATAAATCCAAACCTGTTCTTCCCATTCCAAAAAACAATCAATGTTCAGTGGAGGTGGCATTTTCCCCTCACCTCAGTGAGGAATAAATTGAGCAAAGTCTTGTCAAATGATTGGGGAGCCAGCATGTGAAACTAATATTACACTATCACTCAAATCTACTAATTATTTAGACAAATCTTGGTCTTATTTAAGTCATCCAAGCATACTAAGATGTCTGCTTTTGGAAAAGGTGGTCCTCATAAGAATAAGAAATCCCCAATGCCACTGTAAACTTTTGGAAATTTTGATTAATAAGATGGGAATAATAAATAAAAGGGGCATGATACTATAGAATACCTGATAAAATGATGCTATTAAAATTTTATATCCAACAAATAGAAACTCTCTAATTGTTTTTAGACTGTACAATCACAATTTAATCTTTTGTAATAGTGTGAACATTCATTATTATTTCTCTCTTTTCTGCCTCAGGCATTTTAGAAAATTATGTTTCATGTCAGTGGTTATTTTTCTTGTTGGTGAACAATTTTAAGTACATAAATATTCCACTTCTTCAGAAGAAAGACCAGCATTTGCTTTCTTAATTACTTGTTCGTTTTGACAGTGACAGCTGATGTTGTTGGCATTATTCAAGCAATTGTATGGAGATGTCACTACATAATTGTAAGAGGCCATGAAATTTTATATTGAGACACATATTTTCTTTCTAATTGCTACAGAAAAACCATGCTGAATGAAAGAAATATTTTCCTTTGACTGTATCCTCTAATGAACTTGCGCCACTGAGTGCCCTTTTGCACTGCAGAAGGCAGTTTATAACAGTATGAAATGCTACAATAGTAGGTTACAAGTAAATTCTATGACTTCATTAAAATAGTTGTCATTTAGTATTAAATTAGGTCAGAATGTGTAAACATTTTTCAGCTATAGTTGATTAGATTTTGAAAACTGTTCCATCTAAAAGCCTCTTTGTAGCTCAAGCAATCCTGAAGTATAGGAAAGTGTGACAGGCAAAACAGCCAGAGGCACTTTTAAATCCACAAAGACAAATGATTTACTCTGTTGGCAGCTATAATAAGAAATAAAATAATTAATTGCAATTGTGTGTATGGAGCTAGTCAACTTCTTATCAACAGCCCTGTTATTACGACAAACTAACTTAATGACCTTGAACAAGACCTTTAAAACTCTGAACATTCATGGGAAGCAGAAGCAGGAGGGGCTCTACTTCTTAAGATCTAATATGCTCTTCCAGCTGGTGCCATTCTTCTGACATTTAAGTACCCCATTTAACACAGTGAACTGAAAATGGAAAATGAGGCACCCAGGTAGATGTTGTTGAAAAATGAGAATTGAAAACTGTCCGATTAATGAATAATCAATTGGCTGATTAATGAACTGGTCAGCCAAAAACAACAAGTAAATAAAAACTATTAAATTATTGAATAGCTGAATAAAACTATAGCTATCCTGAAAATAAGGATTACTGCTAATTGAATAGTCTTTGTTTATGTATATCATGATCCCTATACCCTATCGATAGACCATAAATTATTACTTTTTAATGAGGACAATTAGCAAACCTTTTCACACAACTCTCTTTATATCTAGTTAGTCATTTGCAGGAACTTGGGGAAGGAATATGGGGAAAAATATAAAAATTACATAAAATGTATTATAAAATATATTCAAATTTTTAGAATATGGAATCCTTATGAAATTATATTTCCGGATAGTAAAAAGTTTATGAAGAACTGAGGAATTTTTCCTCTGAACATTTTAAAGGCTAAAAAGAAACAATTCAGAGAGACAAAGTTCCAAAGTCAGTTATATAGTTGTCCATCTTATCAGAGTATGCAGAATATACATTTTTTCTTAACAATTCAGGGCTATAAATTATTTAAAATGCAATGAAATAATAGATTGCTATATAGTTAGGCCTTATGACCTACTGAAACAGAGATGTCTGTTCTTATATTTAATGAACCCACACTGTTATGTTTTATGACTGTCTACTTTTGAAAGCTCTTTGCTTTTTCTCTTGCTTTTTGGCTAGTAATCCTTATTTTTCACCACATTCAGCATGTTTGGTTGAAGCAATACTTTCTCCTCTTCTAAGACATTACTATGATTTTCAGCAGCTTTGGAAAATATGTAACTGAATATACCAAAATTCTATGTAAAATTAGAAGCAGCAAAGTCTAGAAACATAGTGAAAAGAACCTGTCATTTAACGTTAAGATCTGGATTAATATTGGCTGCGTGAACTTCAGTAAGTTTTTAAGTACAGAGTATTAGCTTCTTCCATTGTACTTGGGATATATTAACACCTATTTCAGAGTGTTATTGTGATAATTTGATGAGATAACATATTTGAAATCCCTTGTAAACTGTAAAGCTGAATACAAATGTATGACCAGGATACTATCATCATTATCAGAACAAGATTGCCATCTAATGGTCACTGAGCAGATAACAGGTACTCTAACCTCTTTAAAGCAGAAATGAAAAGCACAATAGCACCAGCTGATGAAACCCATGCATGAAATGACAACTAATGTCAAAATTGCATCCTCACTACAGTATTACCCCAACAGTGTATTTCGAGAAAACATTTCACACCTTCATTATAACTTCTCTTTCTGAAAACTAAACATCATTGAGAGCCTTATAGAGCGAAAAGAGTAGGTAGGCATCAAGTCACAACAGTATAATTTAAACCCTCGTTCTGTCACTTACTAGTTCTGTCACCCTGGATCAAAAACAATCCTCTTCTGGGTCTCCATTCCTTCATCTATGAAGTGAAAATAGTAATACTTTCCAGAGAATTGTTAGGACTGGAAGTATGATGCAAAGAGTTTATAAATTACAGCTTAAAAACAGAGCAAGACAAGCAGCAGCTAAGTGCCTAAACCAATGCTTGACACAACAGTGCTGCTTCAGTAAATACATATAATTTCAGTTTCTTGCATGAAGTTAAAGGCAAATCTATATAAGTGATGCCCATAACGAGAAATTTTTTTACAAGATGGGGGCACAGTAGGAGGACCCTAGGGTCATCTTGTCCCATGAACACAATTAGGTAACTATGAAATCATCCTAAATACCCCAGAAATCAATCTCAAGACTGACAGAACAAACTCCACAACTAAAGGGAGAAAAGAGGCCACACTGAAGTAGGTAGGAAGTGCAGAGATATGCTTCAGGGGAGAAACAGAGTGTGGGTGCTGCTGAGGGGAGGGAGCCAGGTCAGGAGAAGGGTGAGAGAAAGAGTAGCACACAGGGGAATGCACAAGGAGATTATTTCCCCAAAGCCATTGGCTTGGAAAATGAGAGGAGCTGAGTTTCATGAGTTCTTGCAACCAGCAAGACTTAAAGTGTGGAGTTTTAAGGTCAGCAGGCTTGGCTGGATGAGAAGTGGTGGGTGGGGGCGGGGGGGTGGTGAGTGCTCTGATCCTGGAGAGAAGGCCGGCAGAAAACCTAGGGCAGACAGTGAAGAATGCCTGGAGCATACAGGTGAGAGATCATTCACTACTCAGGGGATGTCCATGAGAGGCAGCAGTTCACTGAGATGCCTCTCTGGGAACAAAGGAGCTAGCCAGCACCATTTTCCTCCCCCCACCCTTCAGCATAAACACAGAGCCACCCGAGGGAAGCAGTGCAGCACCAACACTGAATGCCTGCCTTGCTTACACCAAGCCCCAGCTCCCTGTGTTTTCAAGGCACTGCCCTTCTGAGTCACGCTTGCCTTAGTCCAGAGTGATGGGCCCCTTCCCCAGAAGACTAACACAAACCTCTGCACATACCTTGTCTCTGACCAGAGAGTTCTGCAGGCCCTCAGTTCTGGTGGAATTGGTATCAGGTCTCATTTCACAAGCAGATCAGAACACACCTAGTTTAATCTCGCTACATTCAGGCAAGAGAACAAACACTGCCCACAGCAGGCAGGGAGAGCCTCTACAAAAAAGCAGCCTGAAGGACAGAGCAGCCAAAACAGAAAAGCAGAGTGCATGCAGCACAGACTGGAGACCCTCCCTGAAGTGCCAGGCCCTGGGCACTACATGACCTCTTATTCACAAGGCCATTACTTTCAGGAGCAGGAGACATAACTGGCTTTTGTAACACAGAGAAAGTTGAGAGACAAAATGCCAAGATGGAGGAATTTATCCCCAGTGAAAGAACAAGATGAGGCCACCGCCAGAGATCTAAGCAAGACAGATATAAGTAGCATGCCTGATGGAGAATTTAAGGCAACAATCATAAGGATACTCACTGGGCTTAACAGAATAGAAGACATCATGGAGACCTTTCCCACAGAAATGAAAGATTTAAAAAGAATCAATCAGAGATGAAGAATGCAATAAACGAGATTGGAAACAGGTTTGATGCAATGAACACAAGGCTAGAAGAAGCAGAGGAATGAATTCATTACATACAAGACAAAATAATGGAAAATACTAAAGCTGAAGAAAAGAGGGAAAGAAGAATTATGCAACATGAGAACAGACTTAGGGAACTCAGTGATTCCTTCATTTTATAGGAGTCCCAGAAGAAAAAGCAAGAGAAAAGGGAGCAGAAACATTATTTGGAGAAATAATAGCTGAAAAATTCCCTAATCTGGAGAAGGTTCAAAACAGACATCCAGACCCAGGTGGCACAGAGAACTACCATCAAAATCAACAAAAGCAGGCCAAGATCAAAACATATTGTAAATAAATTTGCAAAATATAGGGTGCCTGGGTGGCTCAGTTGGTTAAGTGACTGCCTTCGGCTCAGGTCCAGGGATCAAGTCCTGCATCAGGCTCCTTGCTCAGCAGGGAGTCTGCTTCTCACTCTGACCCTACCCTCTCTTGTGCTCTCTCTCTCTCTCAAATAAAATAAAGTCTTTAAAAAAAATTGCAAAATATAGTGATAAAGAAAAAATCTTAAAAGCAGCAAGACAAAAGAAGTCCTTAACTTACAAGGAAAAACCCACAAGGCTAGCTGGAGATTTCTCAACAGCAACCTGGCAAGACAGAAGGGAGTTCCATAATATATATTCAAAGTGCTGAATAGGAAAAATCGGCAGCCAAGAATACTCTATCCAGCAAGGCTATCATTCAGAATAGAAGGAGAAACAGTTTCCCAAATAAAAACTAAAGAAGTTTATGACCACTAAACCAACCCTGCAAGAAATATTAAAGGGGACTCTTTGAGTGGAAAGGAGAGGCCAAAAGTGACAAAGACAAGAAAGGATCAGAGAAAATCTTCAGAAACAATGACAAAACCAGTAATAAAATGGCAATAAATACATATCTATGAATAATTACTTTGAATGCAAATGGACTAAGTGCTCCAATCAAAAGACACAGGGTGTCAGAATGGATTTAAAAAAACAAACAAACAAACAAAAAAAGACCCATCTCTATACTATCTACAACAGACTCATTTCAGACCTAAAGACACCTGCAGATTGAAAGTGAGAGGGTGGAGAAATCTTTATCATGCAAATGGATGTCAAAAGGAAGCCAAATTGGCCATACTTATATTGAACAAACTAGACTTTTTTGTTCTTATATTGTTTTTATCCTGCTTTGGTATCAGGGTAATAATAGCCTCAGAGAATGATTCTGAATATGTTCCCTCTATTCTATTATTTGAACGGTTTTGATAAAAGATTGTCATTAATTATTCTTTTAAATGTTTGGTAGAATTCATCAATGAAACCATATAGTCTTGGGCTTTTCTGTGCTGGGAGATTTTTGATTCCTAACTCAACTTGCATTCTTGTTACTGGTCTAAGAGGATTTCTTATTTCTTGGATTCAAGATTCAAGATTGAATCTCAGTGACTTGTGCATTTTTAGGAATTATCTGGTATTTTTTTCTATGTTATCTGATTTATTAGTATATAATTATTCATACTAATCTCTTATCACACTATGTATTTCTATGGTATCTGTTGTACTGTTTTCTCTTCCATTTCTCATTTTGGCTTTTGAGCAGTCTAGCTTTTTTTTCTTAGTTAATGTAGTTAAAGCATTGCCAATTTTGTTTTTTTTTATTTTTCGAAAAACTTGGTCATTACTTTCAATGTTATGTTATTGTTTATTCTGGTCTCTATTTTATTTATTTCTGATTTTTCTTTGTTATGTCCTTCCTCTACTAAATTTCAGATAAATTTCTTCTTTTTCTAGTTCCTGTGGTGTAATGTTGTTTATTTTAACTTTTTTTCTTAATACAAGCATTTATAGCATAAATTTCACTCTAACATCTACTTTTGCTGCATCCCTTAGATTTAAGAATATTATGTTTTCTTTTGTTGTTGTTTTGAGACATATTATGATTTTTCGTTTATTTGGCCTATTGCTTGTGAAGCAGTGTGTTGTTTAATATTTACATATTAAATATTTAATATTTACATTGTAGAAAAAATGTGATATATGCATAAGATGGAATACTAATAAGATCATAACGAAGTAATGAAGTACTGAGATATATATATGTATATATATATTACATATATATGCTACAACATGAATAAGCCTTGAAAACATTATACTCAACAAAGTATAATGTTACAACATGAATAAGCCTTGCAACATTATACTCAACAAAGGAAGACCATCACAGAAGACCAATATTGTATCATTCTGTTGATATAAAATGTCCAGAAGAGGCAAATCTTTACAGATAGAAAGTGGCTTAGTGATTGTCTGGGGTTGGAAGTGTGGTGAATGATGAGTCACTGCTAATGGGTACAGCACCTTTTCGGCATGACAAAAATGTTCTAACCTTACATCATGACGATATAGGCACAACACTGCAAATATATTAAAAACCACTGAACTGCATAACTTAAGTGTGTGAATTGTATGGTATGTGAACTATATCTCAATATTTTTTTTTATTTTCAAAAAGAAGTGATCAACTACAATGGGAAAGAAATTTAAAAAAAACTCAAATCAAATCAAATATTTTTTGGGAATGCTCAAAAAAAAAAAAAAAGAAAAAGAGCGAGCCAGTTTTAAACAAAAGCTTTTGTGTACTTGTGTTTTTAAACTGTATATGAATTAATTTTATTAGTCAAAAGAATCAAAATTATTAACACCGGGGCATATGGATGGCTCAGTCATTAAGCGTCTGCCTTCAGCTCAGGTCATGATCCCAGGGTCCTGGGAACGAGCCCTGCATCAGGCTCCCTGCTCAGCCAGGAGGCTGCTTCTACCTCTCCTTCTGCCACTCGCCCTACTTGTGCTCTTTCTTGCTTGCACTCTCTCTCTCTCAAATAAATAAAATCTTTTAAAAAAATTAGTAACACAGAGCCTTCAGAGTCAGAAAAAATTGGGGTCCAGATGAGACAGCTACCTGCCTGTAGTACTTTATCACTCAAAATTTCAATTTTCTCAAATGTGGAAGAATTATTTACCTCATCGAATTGGCACACAGACTCAATAAATGTTATTTATTATTCTTTTATTATTTTATTTAATACTGTAACTGTATAAGGTTGGAAATACATGATAACCACAAAATTAATTGCATGTGTTGTGGCATTCTGCACTTAAAATTTGAGAAATACTTTACTTGAAAATATGGTTGAGATCTACCACTAATAGAGACTGGAAAAGATCACCAAAATCAGAAAGATTGGGTTCCTATTAATCTTCAGGAACATCATTTTATCATGCATATTGTAAAAAACAGTATTAGTTATAGTTACTAAAAAATATTATATGCCAGACATGATACAGACATTCTACTACACTTTAATTTACTATTCCTCATAAACTTATGAGGTAGATACTTTTCTTGCCCCCATTTTCAGATGAAAAAAGGAAAACTGAGATTAAATAATTTTTTCAGGTTTATACAGCTTGGTTGGTAGCTGAGATCTGTCTAACTCCAGAGTCCAGATTTGTAGCTACTATGTTATACTTCCAAAATTAAGTGTCACATATTTCTCAGCTTTATATAATCACACTGAAGATAGCTTACACATATTTTTTCTGACCCAGACATATCAAAGCTTGTAAAAACTTATAGTTAATTTTTATAATTTTCCCTGTGTGAATGTTGTTGCAATTTGTACATTACCATTCGTATTAGCAAAGCCACTAGGGTTTCATCTCAGCTCTGCTGTGCTATTATCCATTAAAAATTAATAACAAAAATTACCTCCTTAATTAATAGGCACAGGAGGAGTTCCTAACTCACTGTAGAATTTTATATTGCTTGTTCATCAAACTCAAAATTATTTAGCAACTACCTAATTAATTCCTGATTGATATCATTGGGCCATTACTTCTCCATTTGCATCTGGACATATACCAAGAGATACTGCCCTAGGTGTTTTTATATATAATATAAATATATTATATATAATGTCCAAAATAACTAACAAAAATAACATAAAATTTCTTCACCCAATCATCCAAATGACCACTGTATTGTTTTTATCAAACAGTAATAAATAAGGAAAATATATTTTCAATTGAGTAACTCATTTGCAAGTTATAAAGACCAAATTTGTATAATACAAAGTAACAACCTGGTTTTCTCTCTGAACATTAATGATTTGGGTTAATAAGTTTTCAAATATTTAACATGGGAAATTTATTATTTCTCTTACAATTACTATTTGAGATATGTTGTGGTATTTGAGACACATGACTAATATCTGGGAA
Organism: Mirounga leonina; assembly: GCF_011800145.1. Classification (NCBI taxonomy): domain Eukaryota; kingdom Metazoa; phylum Chordata; class Mammalia; order Carnivora; family Phocidae; genus Mirounga; species Mirounga leonina. Next base: position 7,792,866 of record NW_023270323.1, read on the forward strand.
AAAAATGTTTCCATGCATTTAAATGCATTGGTTTTAACACAAAGAAATGTACCACCTGTTATAAGCAAAGTGCCTTAATTAATTTTTGAATAATTAGTACTAACAAAACATCACTTTTTTTAAAATTATTTATTTATTTTAGAAAGAGAGGGAGAGCATGTGTGCATGAGCAGTGAAGGAGGAGCAGAGGGAGAGGGAGAGGGAAAGAGAATCTTCAGCAGACTCTCTGCTAAGTGTGGAGCCTGAAGCAGGGCTCAATCTCAAGACCCCAAGATCATTACCTGAGCCGAAATCAAGAGTCCGATGCTTAACTGACTGAGCCACCCAGGCGCCCCTAACAAAACATCACTTAAAATAAAGCATATTTTAAAACAATATATAATCATGATGAAGCATTAAGAAATTAAGGACTATAAAAAATACCAATGATTGGACAAACTATGACTAGGAATTTAAGATGTCAAGAGAAGTAACCAACTTGTACTGGGCTCCTATTTTATTCTAGGCAACTGTGAAAGGCACTTTGCATATAAATATGTCTCCTACATAGATAGGATGATATTTTGAAATAGTTTTATTGTCATTTTACAAACGAAAAAAAATTGCTTTAAAAAAACTGGGTCATTTGCCCAAGGTCACTGTGGTACGTACAGCTGGAATGTTAACTTGGATATGTCTATCTCCAAAGTGCCTACTCCCTTTTGATATTAATTTGTCATTTCTTTAATTAGAATGGATCTTATGATGTAATTTCCTCTCAGAGAGTTATTGTGAGCGTTAACTTGAGAGAGCTTAGGAAAAGAGCATAGCTCATCACAGGCTATAGCTTTCCTTTCCATCAACTTGGATTTCCACTACTACTTGGTAAAACTGATGCACAACCAACTCCTAGTAGCCAAGAAAAGAATTGGGAAAATGACATTTTAATGAATATGTTCCAAGCAGGTAACACCAAAATGTGTTTTAGCTTTATTTAATTAATTATGATGCTTCAATGTCAAATTAGTCAGGTGCATGTTTCACATCATTATTTGAAGATAATACTGCAAACAGTCTAAGTAGAAGTGTGCCCTTATTCTAGTTCACCGTGGAAAAGAATAGCTAAAGATTAAATGTTCTGAAAGAAAATCTCAAATTCTTATTCTTATTTCTTTATCGAACACTATGCACTGTCCAATATTTAACTGGCATTATGATAACAACTATTTGTAGAAAAGTTATCTTATTTAGTCACATAAGCATAACATTTTGCAAACAGTTCATTTTAGAGGACTCATCAGGAAGTAACATTGCTTAACATTAGATATTCTACTGGGCTTTATGGCAATTACCTTAAAGTAAGTTGGGGAAAATGATTGACAACATCTACTTCAACTATTTTCAATGCTAAAATTACTGAGGAATGTTAATATGTATAAGGAACTGAATTTTATTTTTGGATTAAGCAAGATCCTCATAAAATTCCTAGCTTTTGCTATCCTGATGTCACCATTTAGAACTGTTTCTCCTGAATTGGTAGCGTGATGCCACCAGCTTGTACGAAAAGGAGTTGCTGAAGAATTGTTTTTTGATATCAATCATTTATATCTTATATAAAGACATGTGAGCAAAATATACTTCAGTTCTTAGTGACAAAAATTCACTATTTAATAAAATGCATTGACTGGCTAACTGAATGATTGATGGCATATATTTTTAATCATGCAACTGGTTGTGTTTCCTTCTTCACATATGTTAGGAAAGCATTCCAAGTAACACTTCTATTCACTATAGTGGTACTATATATGTTTTGTGTGCCAACTTCACTTGTATTTTCATCTTATTTTTTGTATCTTTTTATCATTATTCTATTTTCCTCAAATGATTATTACTTTGCAAGATGCTTAAATGAATAGAAAAAAAATCCTCCACACAAACATGTAAAACCACATAAAGAAAAATAAGGAAAAATATATTGCTGGTATTTTTCTTCTGACAGACTGTACAGTTCATAACATGTATTTCACTGTAAGGAAAAAAATTTTTTTAAGATTTTTATTTATTTGAGAGAGAGAGAGTGAGTACAAGTGGGTGGGGGGGCAGGGGCAAAGGGAGAGGGAGAAGCAGACTCCCTGCTGAGCAGGGAGCCTGATGCAATGCGGGGCTCCATCCCAGAACCCTGGGATCATGACCTGAGTTAAAGGCAGAAGCTTAACTGATTGAGCCACCCAGACAGCCCTTAAGGAAAATTTTAAGGTCCTTAATTTGAGTCTTAGAGATATTAAATGCTAGTGATTTTTGTTGGTACCTTCTTTTTTCCCCCAAAATACTATTGAGGTATATCTAAAGAACATCACTGCTAAAATCTTGCATGATTCAATCTGTGGCAAAAACAACACCATACAATGACTAAGAGAGTAAAGAGAAATATAAAAAGTGAGAAGAGTCACAAATATATTTTTTAATTTATCAAGGTATAAAAGATAGCATATTTTTTAATCAAAACTGTCTTTGGTCATGTATGCATTATAAATGATTTATTAAGTAAGAAGCAATAAATAGAATATTTTACCACAGGGGAAATGAATGTCTTGCATTAAACAAATTGATAATCCTGTATTTGAAACATGATGCATATTAATTATTTATTGAAAATATTATCCAGAAAAGTCATTTAAGCATTTATTCAAGAAAAATATGATTAAAGACATCTGGAAGGCAGGGCGCCTGGGTGGCTCAGTTGGTTAAGCGACTGCCTTCGGCTCAGGTCATGATCCTGGAGTCCCTGGATCGAGTCCCGCATCGGGCTCCCTGCTCGGCAGGTAGTCTGCTTCTCCCTCTGACCCTCCTCCCTCTCATGCTCTCTGTCTCTCATTCTCTCTCTCTCAAATAAATAAATAAAATCTTTAAAAAAATTTAAAAAATTAAAAAAAAAGACATCTGGAAGGCTTATCCATAGGATTTTTAATCTAAAAGCTTAGCTTTTATATTAGAATTTGCAAAGATAAAATTAGCTAATGTCAAGATCAAAAGTAAATTATTCAGAATAGTTGCTTTTATTTTTTTGTCCCCAAGGCAAGTCTCCTTTTGAGAACTCATTTTGAATTCATATACCTTTCCTTCATTGAAATTGTGCTTTCTTACTTTCATTAATAATAATAATAATAATAATAATAATAATAATAATAATATCCATTTACTGTACCATAAAACAGATATTCATTTGTACTATTATTTGTACTACCTCTCCCTTTAGAAAAGGAGAGTGTTAATTTAGGACTCCATAGATACATTTATATATTAAAAGGATTTGTGGAACTTTACTCAAATTGTCCACTGCACTAGTCAAAAACAAACTTTAAAACCTAACTGTAAACGTACAATTCCCCTTTAAGATGGAAATACAGATAGCAAAGAATTTTAAAAAAGCATATTAAAAGATTTCCAAAATTGTTATGACCACAATAATCAACAGCTATCTCTGCCAAGGTAGATATGGTCATAAGTGCAAAATTTTCAACAACATGATGAAATACCTAGATACACATCCAATTGTGCAAGTAGGTGGGCATTTCTATGACAAACACCTTGAGCCACACAACTCAAATTGGTTTTTTTCTGCTTTGTTTGTGCTATTCTGATATTTTAATTGCCTAGTTGATATACTTTAGCTCATATCCCTTATACTACAAGTAGTACATAACTAACAATGATGTATATTATATGAATATTAACTATGTACACTTATTATGCATTCTATTTCCATTAGCATGTCTCGTCATATGTTAAATGACTCAAAATGAGTAATGTCCAATGTATACATGTTGAAAGAAATGCGAGGAAATTTTTTTTTAATTTCATAGTTTCAAACACTGTATAGTAAAATAGATCTCCTAATTAAAGGTCTTTGATTTTTCTATAGAAAAAAATAGGATGATTGAACTTTACTAATTTTTGTTTTATTTTTAATCCATTTTCATTCACTACATACATGGCCAAAGATTTCTAGCTATGTTTTAAATAAAAGCACATTAACAGAGAACAATTGAGCATCTACTATATGTAAATGACTATGGTAAAAAGGACAGGAGAAATTCTACACTTTCTATACATTAGGTTATTTCTTCAATCTTTGCAAATTTAACCATTAATAATTCTATGTTAAACTAAATAAAATTTATAAATGTCACACATGACAATTACTAGAAATATATGACTAAATATTCTCAAAACAAAAATATTTCTCTGGGCTTTTATAAAAATCACCTTGGCCATTATATTAAGCCTTACTGTAAACTGCTATAAATCTTTGCCTTAATAAGACTCTAGAAACAAAAATTGAAATGTTTTGCCCTGACAAACTTTTTTTAAACCCTCAAATGATTTTTAGTTAGTAATGTAAGTAATAGAATTTAATGGTATCATTATTTTAGTTTTCAGGCTTTTGAAAATCACTTCTATTTAAATCATCATTTTAAAATGGTTAGCATTAATGAGCTTTTTATCAATATCAATTATCAATAATGAACTTCTTATATTTTGAGAAGACCTTTAATTATGTTGCTTAATAAAAATATAAATTTCATAAAACCGATTCAACCAGAAATTCTTCTTTCTGAGCTAATGTGCATAAACAGATAGTTGTGACTTTTTTCAAACCCTATAATGTGTCATCCAAAGTGAAACAGGTTTTCAAAAGACATTTTATTAGGTAACATTAAACAAACCCAAGTCACTCTAAGGAATATTTCATTTATCAGAATTGTACTTCAGGTAGGCAAAGTGAGATCATTTACCTCATGAAAAATTTGGCTAACTCAGTTGATTCAAGAGGTATTCCAGTTTTGGCTTCAACCAAGCTACCTATATCCTGAAGTAGACTCAGGAGATTTATAGTTTTTAATATATCATCTTTTTCCTTACAATAAACTAATGAAGTACATAGCACCCATTACTTTATAAAAAAAGAAATTAAAGTTTAAAAATGCTTGGTTTTGTTCCCAAGCAAATAAATTGAGCTAAGTCTAAATTTATATCTTTAAGTCACCCTTTGCTCTTCATCATGATTGCCTACCAAACATAACTTAGATTGCTACATTATAATTCTTTAAATTATTACCTGGTTTTATTTTTCATTGTGAATATCTTTAAAAATGCAAAAAACAGAAAATATTACAATTAATGAATGAACCTTTCACCCCAAACACTTAGTGCTCTGCTTTGAAAATTTTCAAGAACTTTCCAATTTTGTTTCATCCATTCCCTCTTCCATACTTGTTGGTAAAGTAAATCTCATATATCATATTGTTTCAACCACAAGCCTCTCTCTAAAGTTTTCTTTAAAAAAACAAAACAAAAACATTCAATACCCAACAAAATAAATAATTCTGTAATAATTTAGTCATTTCTCAAATTTCTCTTATTGACCCAGAAATATATTTTTATAGTGTTTTAATTTTTTCAGTAAGTGTGCCAACAAAGATGTCACACTGCATTTGCCTCTTTTAATCTATAATACCCCTCCCCTCTTTATTATGCCAATTACTTGTTTAAGGAACCAGACTGTTACCCTGTAAAATTCCTCACATTCTTATTTGGTTGCTGGATTCCCTCTCTCCTCATCCCAGTATTTCCTGTAAAATCACAATTTAATCAAGAGAATTGAATAAATTTAAGTACTTGTAAGTAGGAGTGGTGGTGCTGTATACTTCTCTGGGCATTGCATTAAGAGGGGAAAATGTCTAGTTGTTACAATTTTAGTGATGTCAGTGATTAGCGGATTTACGTATTGCCAGTCTAAACCAAAATTGCAAAATTCTCCATCAACAAAACACCCTTACAGCCATGCCATGGCACATACAGACATCTTCATTATCCTTTTAATGACTGCTTAGTATACCATTGTATATTCAACAAATGTCCTGTTGAAGAACATCTGAGGTGTTTCCAATATTTTGTTATTACAAATATTTTGCAATGAATAGTTATTTGCATACATTTTTTTGTATAGCTCCAGTATTTAGGATTAAATTTCTAGACATTGGATATTTGAATCTAAAGGTAAATGCATGTATAGCTTTGCTAAATATTGACAATTCCCTCCAAAAGGGTGTACATTCTTACTATATGTAATTCTTCTAAGATAAATACACATGAATGACAAAATTGTATAATGTATCTGTATAAAGCTGAGAAAAAAATCTGCATTTTTAAAAGACTATCTGTCAAATGAACTGCAGCAAGAATGTTTTAAAAAATGATTGTCCTAGGGGCGCCTGGGTGGCTCAGTCATTAAGCGTCTGCCTTCAGCTCAGGTCATGATCCCAGAGTCCTGGGATCAAGTCCCACATCGGGCTCCCTGCTCGGCGGGAAGCCTGCTTCTCCTCTCCCACTCCCCCTGCTTGTGTTCCTGCTCTCGCTGTCTCTCTCTGTCAAATAAATAAAATCTTTAAAAAAAAAAAAAAAATGATTGTCCTAAATTTGTATTCAACCAGAAAAAACTTTCAAGTAGCTTCTTTGGATATTAGCCTACAATATAGAGTAATAAAATATAAACACTGTAAAATATAAACACAGCCTTCTTTTGACAATTTTTAATGTGATATTACCTATAACATAAAAATACTGCATGAACAAAAATCATTATAAAATATTGGAACTGGACATAACCTTAGAGATTATTTCTAATTCTTTTTTTTTTAGATTTTATTTATTTGCGAGACAGAGAATGAGAGACAGAGAGCATGAGAGGGAGGAGGGTCAGAGGGAGAAGCAGACTCCCTGCTGAGCAGGGAGTCCGATGTGGGACTCGATCCCGGAACTCCAGGATCATGACCTGAGCCGAAGGCAGTTGCTTAACTGAGCCACCCAGGCGCCCCTATTTCTAATTCTTAAAAGTTAAAAATATGGATGCTAAAATCCAACAGGTTGATTTTTCTCAAATATATGCAGTAAGATCAAGATTTTTTTTTTTTTAAGATTTTCTTTATTTATTTGACGGAGAGAGAGACAGTGAGAGAGGGAACACAAGCAGGGGGAGTGGGAGACGGAGAAGCAGGCTTCCCGCTGAGCAGGGAGCCCAATGCAGGGCTCGATCCCAGGATCCTGGGATCATGACCTGAGCCGGAGGCAGATGCTTAACAACTGAGCCACCCAGGGGCCCCAAGACCAGTATTTTAAAGCTCCAGTTTAGTATTTTTTGAGAGAGAGAAGGAAATGGAGAGAAAGAGAGTGATGGGGGGAGAGGCAGAGGGAGAAGGAGAGAGAATCTTAAGCAGGCTCCACATCCAGCATGGAGCCCGATGCGAGGCTCGACCCCACAACCCTGAGATCATGACCAGAGCCAAAATCAAGAGTTGGACACTTAACCAACTGAGACACCCAGGCACCCTCATATTATTTCTACTTTAATTTGAAAATGACTGTTAAAGATGTACATATAAGAAAAAAAAAGTAAGCAACAGCTTGTCTTTGTACCCAAATATCTAAATATGAATAAATACTTAATCCCTATAACCTATTTTAACAGGAGTAATTTTGGTATTTGAAGATATGACAATTTGTGCTTTAATATAAATTTAAACTATTACAAATATAATGGGCTCCCTTCTTCATTCATTCAACAAGAATTTACTTATCTCATACTATAACTATGTGTTTATGTGTTCACGAGTATGTGTTTGTGGTTGTTATTGGCAATTATTAATTCTGAGGTCAGCCTTTTTGCATCAACATTAACCTATGCGGCTATTACTGAAGCAGTTAAAATTTTTAAGAGTACACCTTGATATACAAAACCTCCACTTGGTTATATAAAATAAATGAAAAATGGCATTGTAATGGTTTTTTTCTTCCCTCAAAAAGAGAAATATTAACTTTTCCATTATGTGTTAAATTGCAATTTCCTTCTTTGAAATGCCTTTATAGGTTTTTTTTCCCTATTTTATAATTGTCTTCCAACTGGATTTATATTTCCATATTAGATTTTTTTTTAAATATTTTATTTATTTACTTGACAGAGAGAGACACAGTGAGAGAGGGAACACAAGCAGGGGGAGTGGGAGAGGGAGAAGCGGGCTTCCCGCAGAGCAGGGAGCTCGATGCGGGGCTCGATCCCAGGACTCTGGGATCATGACCCGAGCCGAAGGCAGACGCTCAACAACTGAGCCACCCAGGTGCCCCCCATATTAGATTTTAAGATCACCAGAATCATGTGTCAATGGTACCTGGCTAGAAACTGGAGATGGAAAAGACTGAATGCATCCTAAACAATATGAAGTTTATCAATGAAAGCTAAATGATTAGGATCAGAGTTGTATGATATCGTGTATTTATTTAACACTTACCCGAAGGATGAAGATTCTGTTCCTCCAAAAACTCTAGATCAAGCATTAGATCATCTTCATCCAGTTCACAAGATCCCAAATTATTCAAAACATCCTGAAGAAGAAGCAAAATCAATAGTTAGAGACCAAACCACTGAGAAATTGAAGAAATATCTACATTCAGATGCCATGAAGCAAAAAAGAACTCAAAATTAGAAATGAAAAGTTTTAGCTGAATCCCAGAAATTATTTGACCAGCCCATGGGCTTTAACATTATCTGTCTAATAAAATATTCCAAGAATTATTATAAAAATCTTAACTTCCACTAAAACTGCTAAAGAGGATATAAAGGTTTTTTCAAGTTTATAGAAGTCTGTGAACTGAAACTTTATTTTTTTATATTTATCTTTCAAATCTGACAACTTTCTTCCGACACATTTAATGAATTCTCAAACAAATTTTGTTTTTACAGTGCCAACTGTTAGATATTAAGCGAAGATCCAGTTAACCATTTCCCAATTATTTGCTTAAGATTAGGAAGGATGAACAGAAGAAATAAGCATCAATTAGATTAAAAATTAATTATTGACTTTCATAATGCCATAAATGTCAGAGCCAGATTACATTTTTCCCTTCCCTTCCATTCCCTCCCCTTCCCTTTCCTTTCCCTTCCCTCTCCTCCCCTCCCCTTCCTTCTTTCAGAGAGCAAATAGCAAAATAAACCAGAGGGGTATATTGAGAAGTCTTGAGGGGAAACAGTGATGTGCAGAGGTAGGAATTCTTGAAGGAGGAATAAGGTCCTAATTTGTGTATTTGTGTATATAGATAGGTGGTGACTATATTAAGAAAAAGCAATAATTTAACATTTAGAAACTAGACTGAAATAACAAAAGTACATTTTTGTACATGATGCTACATGTACATGATGCTGCATGTAGTAAATGACACTATATCTTAGACCACTTATCCTACTGATGTGAATGTTACCATAATTATTTATGTTTAAAGAACTAAATATTCATTTTAAAAAGCCCAGTGATATTGTCAAATGGAAACTGAACACCTTAGTTCTAGGAATTGAAAGCAAGGACACTGTGGGGAAAAAAAAAAGAAAGGAAGGACACTGTGACTTTTAAATAAATTATTCTCACTGTAAAAAAATAGAATTAAACCTTATTAAACTTTAAAATCATGTGGTATCTGTGAATAGAACACAATAGTTTCGAAGGTAAAAAATATCCCCAAGTCTAAGGGATTCTTTCTACTAATGGAAGTTACAAGTAGTCATTATCTCATTGTATTATATTACATTGTATCTGTATTAATTACAAGGTAACTAGTAATTTAAACTATAAAAAAAAATCAACTGTTTACTGGCAGTTTTATGATACACTGTGGCAGGAATAGCCCACTGAGAATAAGTTGCATATTTACATAGCATCAAAAGATGTTATAAAATATAGGCAACAAAAGATAAGCTGCCATCCTCAAAAATGCAAAATAGAATATTAAAGCAAGAAAAGAAGCATAATTCAAGTTGAATGTGGAAAAGAAAGAGTTTAGAAAAGGGAGGTTTGGTAAAGTCACTATTATTAGTGTCTATTAAGCGCTATCCAAATGAGAGAATCTTAATCTGGAAGTCAAGAATACTTTGGTTAAAAAAAAAAAATGTTCTATAGTGAAAATGTACTACTTTATCCAGCTTCAAATTAGTCCAAGTAATTTTAGTCTTATATTTAGAATTTCATTGACCAATATTATATTCTTGTTTTCATCCAAAATTCGTATGTTGAAGTCCTAACCCCCAGTACCTTAGAATGTGACGTGTCTGGAGAGAAGTCCTTTAAGGAAGCAATTATATTAAATAAAGTTGCATGGGTGGGTCCCAATCCAATAATACTAATGTTCTTATAAGAAGAGGATACTAGGACACCGGCAACATGGACAGAGGGATAATGATGTGAGGACACAGCAAGCAGGCAGCCATTTGCAAGCCAAGGAGAGAGGATTCAGGAGAAATCAAATCTGCCTACACTGTGGTCTTGGACTTCCAGCTTCCAGAACTATAAGAAAATAAATTTCTGTTGTGTAAGCCACCTACTCTGTGGTATTTTGTTATGTTAGCCCCAGCAAACTAATACGGTCAACAACATTTAGAAAGCAATGAAGGTTGGAACAAAGGAAGAAAGGAAATAAATGAGTACCTGGAAGATGACTATCACCTTTTTTTGTTATGCCCACTAAGGACACCTTCTTCATTGTAGGATTCTATGGTTTTCCCTCTTCTGTTTAAAACCACCCTGCCCAATCCACCTTGCTATGGTATCAGAAGAAGGTACCAGGTTCTTACATGAGCCAAACCCCCGTCTTTGGTAAATAATCCAAGATGAGCACCTTAACCAAATTTGCTGATCGCAACCCTTCTGCACAAATGAGACAAGTTTCTATTTGGTGATAGATATTACAAGATGCAAAATGACATCATCACAGAGGCCTTGGATTTCATTATATAGTTAAGACCAGTCTGAGTCTACTTGAAAAATAAAATGTCATAGTAGCAGGTCTTCTGGTTCCTGGTTCTAACAATTCCAGAGGTCCAAAGGCATTCATGATCTTTTCAAGGTTGAATTTTGAATTTTTACATTAATACATCCAAAAAAGCTTGAAAAAATAAATTCAAAAAAAGATTTATTTTTTTAACAAGGAAATATTTAAAAACCCTGCCACTGATATTCCTACATTTAATTTAAGAAAGTAACACCAAGAAACTGAACAAAATAAATTTGGAAAACTTACTGCATTGTTTCAATTTTATTCTCATTTTGCAGGTGACCCTTGACATCTGGATTAGGATGGGTCCACTGACCACCAATCTAGATGAATTGTTCTTAAATCCAATTCTAATTGTTTTGTTATCTTGCTAAAAAAGCACTTTCCTGTTAGTGTAGCGGAGTCTTTGAATCTGGTAAAACCTCATAGTAAAAGGAGAGAAGATGCAGCAACAAAGAAAATCAATATGAACTCATAAACCTAAAAATAATATCTTTTCCAGATCTCTCCTTAAAAGAGACCAGTAGCAGTAACAGTACTTTTGCCCTCAGCCAGCACGTATGGGCAATCCAGATACTTGCTGCCCAATATCCACCAATAAAAAAAGAACCAGAGCTCCTTGGGGAAAGGGGGAAAAAAGCAAGAAAACAAACAAACAAACAATGTTTCTGTGTCATCCTTCTGTTGCCAGAAAACAAGTTTCATCTTAAAAAAAAAAAAAAAAAGTCAGAGGCAGTTTTGAAAAGCTAAGGAAGCCTAAATGGCTTCTCCCTGGCTAATTTCTGATATATGAACACAAAAAAGAAAAATTATGGCTAGATTAAACAGCTTGAGTCTGTTGAAGGCTAAGAGTTCATAATACTCAAATAGAAATGTTGACATGAAGGATATGAAGAGGTGCTCATATTGGGTGTCATTCGTAAGTGATGAATCACTAAATTCTACTACTGAAACTAGTAGTACCATATGTTAACTAACAAATTTAAATAAAAACTTTAAACAAAAAAACAAGGTGCTCATACCAAAAAAAAAAAAAAACCACATAGAGGGTAAAATTTCTTTAATTTCTATTGTTTTCCAATAAATAGTTAATATATTTTGGTTTTCTAACTATATGTATGTTTATAATAAGATGACATATATTTCTTTCCATTTGTTTTAAGGAGAGACCTGTAAACATCGAAGTAGCAGCATCAAAAGTAATTCTGTACCAGGAATAGAAAATATTGATCCTCTCTGGTGGGTCACACATAATAACCAAATGGAAAAGGAGTCCAGCAGTTAATTAACACTAATGATCATACCCTGTATCTAACAGGGCACAACTGTGTGTTTCGAACATTTGATAAATTAGTGGAATATCTAGAAGTGGTAACTAAGCAGAAATAGTCTCTCATCTCCTAGAAGATAAAAAGTTAGATAGCTCTACATAATAAAGATGTAATAATGAAAGTGCATGAGTTTTTAATAATGTTCATACACCAGATCTATATATCACAATAACAGGGAAACTGTTTTGTAACACAAGCAATTTGGATTTAAAAAAATAAATCATTTTGTGAGGAAACATCAGTATTGCCAAAATTAAAAGCTAGGCTTGAACTTAAATAAATAAGCAAAAGCATAAGGGCATATAACAAGTAGATTTTAATTGTAAAAACAAAGTCCAACCTGATGGCCAGTATCCTCAATCTGAATTATCTCTGAATGTATAGCAAATTCCAATGACTAGACAAAAATTTTCTAATTAAAAACCCAGAATGTGCATGTTTAAGAGATAACTTTTAATTCTAGCATGGTTATTAAATCTTAGGAAAATCTCAGAGAGCTTTGAAATAATCTCAGATATCTTTGAAATCCTAGGGAAATATGAAAATTTCCATGTCAGCAAAGTGTAATAAGAATAAAGATAAAAAGAAATGTAAATTCCTAGTATCACCATATTAGTAACCAGTTTTAGGGTAAGTATATGATAGTTTGTGGGGTTACTGTAATATGTATATTTTTTTCTTTAAAAATGGCCAAAGCATTTAAGATAAATTATCATGTTAGATGTGGTATTTTATAATACTTTAGTAAGAATTTGATTATATAAAATTTGAACCAATGTTTAAAGGCCATGGAAAATTTAATTTAATCCATATTCTAATTTATTGGTATGTAACATTTGTATGGATATTTTGAAAAGAATTGGTTGTTTAATTGTAATGAAATACTATTTACTAAATTCATAATATTAATAAATTGGATATTAAATCAAGTACAATTACTACTAAGTATTCTCTAAGTAGATATTTAAAAATCTATCAGTAACACTGAATACTCATGTAATCTCCCAAATGAGTTAGACCCATTAAAAGTAAACTAAAAAGCTATTAATGTAGTAATTCAAAAATTAATCTAAACCCTAGGGATATAACAATGAACCTAACAGAGCATGTTTTCTTCCTTCACAGACCTTACAGATAACTGTATTCTAGTAAAGAAATACCATTTTATATAAATAAAATATTTTTTTAAATAAATCAATCTCCTGTATTTGGTTAGTGTGGAGCAATTCTCCATAGCCTGGTTGCTATTGGCTGAAATAGTAAAATTGAATTTCTGAAGCTACTAGGTTAAAAAAACAAGCTCTGATCACTCTATTAATATGCAACCATTCCATAAAACCCATTCTAAAATAACCTTTTAGCATTATTTCTTTATTGCAATAAAGATAATAATTATGATCCTGCTAAAAAAAGGAAGCAGAGACATGTCACCATACAAGGAAGCATTGCTTTAAAAAGAAAGAATTCTATCAAAGAAGATTATTAAATTATTAAAACATTCTTTAATTCTGAGATTACAAAGATGTTATTAATTGTATATTTATAATGCTCTATTTTAGTCAAAGGATTATCCAAATAGGCTTCACTTATCCAAAAGGCGACAAATGGCATCCTGATCTGGACTTACATAGTTGTTTATGAAATATGTAATTAACACAGTAGAAATGCTCTGATCATTATTTGATCTAAAAGTGAAGAGATACTATTCAAATTAATAGGAGATAGTCAATCTGGTCCGCATTCTTCTTTTAGTCATTCTACATTATAATCAGGGGCTGCTAGGATATACGTATCGTTCTCCGATACTCTAATCATAGGAGTTTCCACAGAATAACCCTAAATGAAATATTATTTTTGAAAATATTATTTTATTATCAAAAAATGTATGATGTACCTATTGTAGAAGACCCTCAGTCAAACCTTCCTGTGTGAGCCTAAAAATACATTGAGATTTGCCTTACAATTAATTATACTTCCTTTACTTGGTAAAAATTATTAGGTCAACTAACTTGGCAAGTGTCTTTAAATAATTCATATTACCCCAAAAAGATAAATCACACAAATTATAAAAAATGATTAGTGTAAAAGTGGCAAGGTACCCACATCATCAAAAACAGGCATCAGAATAGGTTGGGTACATATAATTTGTAAGAATTGAGTACCTATATATGCAGTGGAGAAGAAAAGAAAATACATCAATACATGGATATATTTTTAACACTATGATTTCACTGCTGTTTTTTGGAAAGAGAAATTAACACAACAATATTTTATAACTACTGCTCTGAAGGTAGTTATTTGATTTTGATTTCCTGATTGCATAAAGCATACTCAATCACTATGATAGAATTACCTTCACCTTTCAACATGGCAGCTGTGAAATATTTCCAAACACAGCTTGCTCTTTGCTAGGTACTGATTTACTGTATGGATTTATGTAGCTCAAAATATATTTTTAATAAATATTTTCAGAAATATGTCTTAGTTCTATCACCCCTTATTCGTAAGACTTTCCACAAGTCCAAAAACATATATTTTGCAAATATGAATGGTGATCTTATGTTATTAAAATAATATATTGTCATTATAAATATGCACAAAGGAGAATATTGTGTTTTAATTATTATGTGTCTCCTGTTAGTGGGAATGCAAGCTGGTGCAGCCACTCTGGAAAACAGTATGGAGGTTCCTCAAAAAGTTGAAAATAGAGCTACCCTATGACCCAACAATTGCACTACTTGGTATTTACCCCAAAGATACAAATGCTGTTATCCGAAGGGGCACCTGCACCTCAATATTTATAGCAGCAATGTCCACAATAGCCAAACTATAGAAAGAGCCCAGATGTCCATCAGCAGATGAATGGATAAAGAAGACGTGGTATATGTATATATATATATATATGTTTTATACATATACATATACATACACATATATATACATACATACAATGGAATACTACTCAGCCATCAAAAATGAAATCTTGCCATTTGCAATGATGTGGATGGAACTAGAGGGTATTATGCTAAGCAAAATAAGTCAATTAGAGAAAGACAGTTATCATATGATCTCCCTGATATGTGGGATTTAAGAAACAAAACAGAGGATCATAGGGGAAGGGAGGGAAAAATAAAACAAGATGAAACCAGAGAGGGAGACAAACCATAAGAGACTCTTAATCATAGGAAACAAAGTGAGGGTTGCTGGAGGGAGTGGGGGGATGGCATAACTGGTGATGGACATTAAAGAAGGCACGTGATGTAATGAGCACCGGGTATTACATAGGACTGATGAATCAATGAACTCTACCTCTGAAACTAATAATACATTATATGTTAATCAATTCAATTTAAATTAAAAAATTATGTCTCTTTGTATTTAAATATGAAATATTTAGCAAAATGAGATTCTTAAAGCTATGCCCAGAGTTGCTAATTTGTCCCTTTATACTAATAAAAGATAAACAGTTCTGTAAATACTAAAATAACAAAACAAGTATCATGTTCTAATATTTCATATTTCAATATTTTTTAGGAAAGTTAACATTTATATGGATTCAACTAATCACAAATTTTATGGATTTTTTTTTAAAGATTTTATTTATTTATTTGACAGAGACATAGCAAGAGAGGGAACACAAGCAGGGGGAGTGGGAGAGAGAGAAGCAGGCTTCCCGCCAAGCCAGGAGCCCAATGCAGGGCTCGAGCCCAGGACCCTGGGATCATGACCTGAGCCAAAGGCAGATGCTTAATGACTGAGCCACCCAGGTGCCCCAAATTTTATGGATCTTAAACCAATATCTGAATTCACACAAAATTTAAAATAAACTCTGAACATTTTAATTTTAATCTATGCAAGGAAATAAAGTTAATTTTATTATTAAGTAATAAAAATAGGAAACTAGCAAGTGTGAATATATTACATAACTAGTAAACTTCATAAATAAAAATTAAAATGTAATAATTGCTGTTAATTTAAAAATGCATATTTTTACAAAGAACAAGCTGATGGTTGCCAGAGGAAAGGGGGTAGGGGGATGGGCAAAATAGGGGAAGGGGAGTGGGAGATACAGGCTTCCAGTTATAGAATGAATAAGTCACAGGAATAAAAGGTACAGCATAGGGAATATAGTCAATGGCACTGTAATGCCACTGTATGGTGATGGATAGTGGCTACACTTATGGTGAGAGCAGCATAATGCAAAGAGAATTTGAATCACAATGTTGTACACCTAAAATTAATGCAACATTATATATCAACTATACTCAATTTAAAAATTTAAAATTTAAAAATTTAAAATGCTTGTTTCTTAGCATCATTTAAAATAAGGAAAAGAAAACATGGTTATCTGTTTTCATGACAAAGTAGAACCAAATGTCACTGATACCATCTCCTTGATTCTAAACCTGACTGTATCATTTTGTGCCATTGTCAATGAAGCTACACAAATAAATAATCTTTATCAAATAGTCTTATCCCCAACAAAAGCAACATTTGTTCAATAAAATACGACAGTTACACCATGTGTAACTGGCTAGAGATGAACATGGTAATGTGAAAAAGAATGATCTAACAATTAGAATATTTGAAGTTCTAACACTACATCAAAAACTAATGATGTACTATATGTTGACTAGCTGAAATAATAAAAAAAAACTATATAGGGATGCCTGGGTGGCTCAGTTGGTTAAGCATCTGCCTTTGGCTCAGGTCATGATCCCAGGGTCCAGGGACTGAGTCCCGCATTGGGCTCCCTGCTCAGGGGGCGTCTGCTTCTTCCTCTGCCTGTCACTCCCCCACTTGTGCTCTCTCTGACAATTAAATAAATAAAATCTTAAAAAATATATAGTTTTAAGAAAATTATAAAGGAAAAATTAATTAATTAGAAAAAATATATATTATATAGAGAGATCATTATTTCTTGCCTTTATTCTTATTTGTGTACTGGAGAATTGAGCATTCCAAAGTCATGATGTGTACTCTATCATCTCCTAGTTGGTGTCCCTGTCAACATTTTGCCAAGAATCATAACAATTCTTCAATTTTCACTACACACTTCTCTAAGATTATTCTCATGAAAGTATTAATTTGTATATATTCCCTCATTATCTAACACACAAAAAGGTATCAATAGTATATATCTACAGAATAAATAGTAATTATCGTCATTCAAAATCCCGTAATATGATCTCCATCTACCTCTCCAAAATTGCTTCCTGCAAAATTATTACAACCAAACATGTTTGTTCATTTCTGGAAATGCCATGTGCATTTCTTTCACTGCACTGAGTATATTCCCTTGCCCCAAATGCCTAAAGAGCATATACAAGATAACATATTTATACTTTTTTTTAATGACAGGAATTTTTTACAACACTACTTATAATAGCACTAAAAAATATTTCCTGATAGGAATATTTAATGATAGGAAAGTTTAAAAACTTTTCTCTAAAAAACTCCCTTTATACGCAATATGCACTGGTTCTCATGAACCATAAGACCACCAACTGTACCCACACTAAGCAGAGTGCATTTGCCTAGGAAATCATATGGACTACTCATTGTACTTCTTGCTAGAGAAAAACATATATGACCGCCTCATTCTTTGTACTAACTCAGAGCAGAGAGTGCTTACACTTGCAGAATCTTTAGTGCGTATTACTGTAGTGCATGGAAAACAATGACTCATTTACTTAATATCTTACTTTTTATATTATAATAATGTCTCAGTTAATTATCTGAAAATGAGGTGTCTTATTGCCAAACTATTCTGATTAAGAACTATAGTGTCCTTTTTAGAACACCATTTTTTAAAACTATTAGATGTTTTAAGGAAAATACATTCATGTATAAGCATTCATGTATAATACAGAGGAATGTTTAAGGACTCTTAATTACTAGGCCTACACTAGTTTAGTTGTCTTAGAATTTCTAAGGTGTGTTTTCTTTTTTTTTTAAGCTTATTTTAGCTTCACTGGAAATGCTTATTTTTCACCATTATTAGTGTATATGGTTCTGAAAACTGTATGAGATTCCCATCACTCTACTATTCTAATATATGCTGAATTAGAATTTGCCAAAGAAAACCTAATATGTAAGCTTGTTAAACCACTAACCATAGAGAAAAATGAAGACAGCTGTTCTAGTGAAAAATGGGTAACTTTAGGCATAGTTTTTCCTATAATTAAGCCTTAGGTTTTATTCCAGGTTTATTTTTATATATGTATACAAGATACTATGAAATTGATAAATATTTTACTGATTCATAAATTAATTATAATTTTATTTATAAATAAATAAAATAAATAAATTAAATAAAATAAATAAAAAAATTGGACTCATAATTTTAGTAACAAAAATTAATTTATTCCCGGGCCACCTGGGTGGCTCAGTCGTTAAGCGTCTGCCTTCGGCTCAGGTCATGATCCCAGGGTCCTGGGATCAAGCCCCCCACTGGGCTCCCTACTTGGCGGGAAGCCTGCTTCTCTCTCTCCCACTCCCCCTGCTTGTGTTCCCTCTCTCGCTGTGTCTCTCTCTGTCAAATAAATAAAATCTTTAAAAAAATCAACTTATTCCCTTATTCAACAACATTTATTTATTTTTTTAAGATTTTATTTATTTATTTTGACAGAGACAGCGAGAGAGGGAACACAAGCAGGGGGAGTGGGAGAGGGAGAAGCAGGCTTCCCGCGGAGCAGGGAGCCCGATGCGGGGCTTGATCCCAAGACCCTAGGACCATGACCTGAGCAGAAGGCAGATGCTTAACGACTGAGCCACCCAGGCGCCCCTTATTCAACAATATTTATTGAAGGCTTACCAAGTGTACTAAATCCTGAACAATGAATAAGAGAGGAAATTTCCTAAACTAGATAATAAATATGCAAACAAATATATAAGATATTTTCAGCTACTGATAAATATTATTTTTTAAAAAGATTAATATAATATTTACTGGTTATAGGAGGCAGCTACTTTACATGAGGTGGGCAAGGAAGGCCTTTCTAAAGGTGTCATTAAGGCTGAGTCATGAATAATAAGCAACCATATGAAAATTCAAAGGGAAAAGCATTCCCAACAGAAGAAACAATATATGCAAGTCATCTAAAATGGATGTGAGCTAGTATGCAAGGCAGAGAGAAGGCTAGAATGGTTTGAGTTCAGAAGAGAGGTGCTGGGGGGGAGTGGGGGGGGCGGACACAACAAATTAGAAAGCAAGGCAGTCTGGGTCATTTGTTAATACCTTTCAGGCAAGTAAGGAATTTAGACATCACTGGAGAGTGACACACTTAAATATAGATATTAGGAAAATCATCCTGACCACTCTGCCAAGAATTCATTGTGAGAAAATATTTTCTAATGGGTCCTAACAGTCAAAAAGGCATGCATTGTTTTACAGATGTAAAGCTTAAATCGAGGTGAAGACACAAATAATAAAGTAATAATATAGCAAATGTCTTGAACATAAAGATCATTAATGACTTAATACAATTGTATATAATGCAGTATTACTGTTTAAAATTTATCAAAATTAGTGCCAGAAGATTTATTTAATCTATACTTATTTTATAAGAGAAGAATCCATTTTTATGATTTTCTCATTTCACTTTCATCACCCATTCACCCTATGTAATAGCATTTCTTTTTTGTTACTACTTTCTGAGACATTCAGAATGCTTATCACAACTACTGGTGCTTTAATATAATTCTGAGAATATCTCTCACTCTTAACCATGAGATATACACCACAATTTCCATAGAAAAGTGTCAGAGGAATTAAATGACTTGCCTGAGACCGTAACACTAAAGTTGCAGAACCAAGATTTAAACATGCTTGTCTGAAAAGTAAGTTTCTCCACTATGCTTCTCTTCAAATGGTGTAACTGAGTGTGTGTGTGTGTGTGTGTGTGTGTGTGTGTGTGTGTGTGTGTGTGGTGTCTTGGAGCTATTAAAAGAAATCTTCTCAAATACCAAGAACTGTTTGTTTGTTTTTTTGTTTAAGGCTACTAGCATTTTACTAGATGTTTGGACATTAAGTGAGCATTTATAGTTTTGAAAAAGAGGTCTAGACTGGTTTCCTTGAAACTTCCCAAACAGTTATATTCCCATTTTTTTCTAAGTTCTATGGACTCCCAAACAGTTTAATCTCTTTGGGCCACAATTCACTTTCCTTTAAAATGAGAACAAATCATCCCTGATAATCTACTTTCTCTATCTGTAATTCCTTTCCCATACAAATGATCCTTCACTATGCTGTTTGAACATGTTAAAAAAAAGTCTAACCTTTCAAATTTCACTTGACATTTTATTTCTTTTTCACAGTTGCAAATTGAACCAAATGTCTTTTTTATTTACAAGGCATGCACTTGTTGTGATAAACACCAGGTGTTGTATAGAAGTGTTGAATAACTACATTGTACACCCGAAACTAGTATTACACTGTATGTTATCTAACTGGAATGTAAATAAAAACTTAAAAAATTACCAGCATTAATTTTTCCCATGTAGCTTATAATATTATTCTTATTTATATCATTTTGAAAGTATGATGTATTGTTCTCCCTTTGTAGCTCCTATAGCACTTAGCACATACATTAATAATTTAATTCAATCAATTAATATTTACTCAGAACCTTCTATATGTCAGGAACTGGGCAAATAACACACTGTCTTGAATTTTGAACTTGTTGACTAGAACAGTATAATATATAAATTAGAAAAATTTTTGACTTAATGAAAAATCCATAGTTATATAATCTTTGTATTTCATTTGTTAAAAGTATCATACTGGAGCTAGTTGGGAAGCAAAATAATCCCACTACTGAATCATTTTCATATTAATATACTTTATATTAAAATACAAAGAAATACAACCTCACAAGCAGAAGTAGCATACCATAAGCAATTGCAGAGTACCTTTTTTTCTCATAAAATTAGAACTTCCTATCTATTTGAAAGATTGAATTTATGGGGCACCTGGGTGGCTCAGTTGGTTAAGCGACTGCCTTCAGATCAGGTCATGATCCTGGAGTCCTGGGATCAAGTCCCTCATCGGGCTCCCTGCTCAGCGGGGAGTCTGCTTCTCCTTCTGACCCTCCTCCCTCTCATGCTCTCTGTCTCTCATTCTCTCTCTCTCAAATAAATAAAATCTTAAAAAAAAAAAGATTGAATTTATATTGCTATGTAAAGGAAAAGGACTTATTTCAATGACTAAAATAAAAATAATGTTACATCATCCAAGAGAAAGAAAAACAAACATTTCACCAACATTAATATATGGTCATAACTAGTTTAGAGTGCTTTATCATCAGAGCAATGTCTTAAGTGCTTAAATATCTATAGTGATCTATAAAGGTAGATAGTCCTATTTCTTATTGGAAGGATTATTTTAAAAGACACAACACTGACATATACTCTATAACAAAAATATCTATACTCATAAAATAAACATATTCAAAAATATCAAATACATGTCAATATTAGTTGCATCTCAAATGTAGAGAACAAGAAAATATCATTAGGGTGCAAGTCAGAAAAAATTGTCATAGATGAGAGTCACACCAAAATAGAATTGGTTCATTTCTTTAGTTTGGCATGTTTGCTAACTTACTTATTTTTTTTTTTTTTATTTGAGACAGAGAGAATGAGAGACAGAGAGCATGAGAGGGAGGAGGGTCAGAGGGAGAAGCAGAGTCCCTGCCGAGCAGGGAGCCCGATGCGGGACTCGATCCCGGGACTCCAGGATCATGACCTGAGCCGAAGGCAGTCGCTTAACCAACTGAGCCACCCAGGCGCCCTGCTAACTTACTTATTTAATATAAACATTTTCAAGTGAACTTATCCCTCTGCTTAGATCAATATAAAATTTAGATAAATATTTTTATTTTATCTAAATCACTTCTAAAACTGAAGAGAAAATTGGAATATTTTATCCTGTCCAACTACCGACATCAGTTTTTACTATATACAACTAGACTATTAAGAAATTTAATAAAGA
Organism: Mirounga leonina; assembly: GCF_011800145.1. Classification (NCBI taxonomy): domain Eukaryota; kingdom Metazoa; phylum Chordata; class Mammalia; order Carnivora; family Phocidae; genus Mirounga; species Mirounga leonina. The sequence continues at coordinate 7,815,045 of NW_023270323.1, forward strand.
GCTGCATAATTAACAGAAACCTAGTTCAATACTCAAAACCCATCAATGCAAACCAATCAATTCAACTTATTTAATGTATAAATTAATGGAATTTATAGTATAATGACTGAACATATATAAATAATGAAGATTAAAGAAAAATGTAGGTTTAGAGAAACATCAATTAAATTAACTTTTTAAAATGTAATTATAGTTGCTTTGCAATATTACTATAAACCTTTTTTATCTCTGACAACTCATTTTTTCTTTCATTCTTACGATTACAGATTAAGATTTATTTTTATGATCATTACCCCAAAATACATTCATTAAGCACATTTTCCCCTTCTTTCTTTTTTGCTTCATGGCAACAATATAATTACATTTGTGAAATAAAATGACCATTATTAATTCCATATACACCATGATATTCCTTGGGTGAAAGTATTAAAAAGCAAACAAAAAACTTGATACAGTTATATATTAATTTATTTGCATTTTAGATATAATACACATATATACATAATGCAAAGTAAATATGAAATCAGCCTTTGTATTTTTATGAAGCTATTGTTTTTATCATTTTCCTATAAAATGCACCATTGCTTCTAAGACTCAGACTTTTCAAATGTGCTTCATAAATTTGAGAAAAATCTTTTGGAATAATGAAATAAAAAATATTTTGTATCTTTTTTTTTAAAGATTTTATTTATTTATTTGAGAGAGAGAATGAGAGAGAGAGAGAGCGAGCACATGAGAGGGGGGAGGGTCAGAGGGAGAAGCAGACTCCCTGCTGAGCAGGGAGCCCGATGTGGGACTCGATCCCGGGACTCCAGGATCATAACCTGAGCCAATCAGGATCAACCAACTGAGCCACCCAGGCACCCAAAATATTTTGTATCTTAAATGATAACCCAAAGTAATTCAGAATGTTAAAAGTCCTACCTGGTTGTTCCCTTCTGCCCTAATTATCCCAAATACTAATCACCACATGGCTGTGTAGTGGTGGCTGGATAAGATTGGTTTCCCAGACTTGCAATCCTACTACAGCTACTCTGCCCTCATATAATAATCCTTTACCACAGGAGGCATGTTTTTTCATTGTTAGTTCCTCTGCTCCTACTGCATTCTTTGAAGACTTTGGCCCTGGCTTGGCCAACAGTCCTGGCCACTACCAGCATCCTACTGTTTGGGCTGGGCTAATCATCTTCCTTTGTGCTTTCACATCATTTAGGCTTACTTCTGTTTTACCACTTTTTACTGCATCACAATCAGTTCTTAAATTATTTGTTGTGCCTACTGGACTTTAAACTTTTGGGGAGCATGGAGAGAGGGCACAATACCTAACACTTCTTGAATGAATTGGCTTTTTATTAGATGCCTGTCCCTAAGAAGGTCACTCCATCATAAATGAAACTCTACTTCTCACCTAGGAAATGGAGACTGAAAATGGTTGTCAACTAAAAGCTTTAAAGGTAGGGACAATGACCATGGCTAGATGCAGGTAACAGAAATTTGGAATTAGTTGGAATATTTTCAGAAAATATAAGAACACATTTCAAAAGCAATTACAAAAATAAAACAGTGGAATAATGAATCTGAATAGTTATGAAAATCAAAGAATTGTAAATGTACTCTGAGAGGCAGAACAATTATAATTGAGGTTAAATGTCTCATCTTTCTACATGTAAATGTACTCTGAGAGGCAGAACAATTATAATTGAGGTTAAATGTCTCATCTTTCTACATGTAATAAAGAGGTAAACATTCAAAAATTAATATAAATCTAGGTGAAGACACAAATAATAAAATAATATATCAAATGTCTTGAACATAAAGATCATTAATGATTTAATACAATTGTATATAATGCGGTATTACTGTTTAAAATTTATCAAAATTAGTGCCAGAAGATTTATTTAATCTATACTTATTTTATAAGAAGAGAAGAATCCATTTTTATGATTTTCTCATTTCACCTTCATCACCCATTCACCCTATGTAATAGCATTTCTTTTTTGTTAACCACTTTCTGAGACCTTCAGAATGCTTATCACAACTACTGGTGCTTTAATATAATTCTGAGAATATCTCATTCATAACCATGAGATATACACCCCAATTTCCATAGAAAGCTAAATTGCCATTTATTTATTTCAAAGGTTTCCATCACACCATCTTAGCTCTATTATCACCAGTCCTCCCCAACGTATCAAGCAAATGGCTCCTCTGATATACCATTTTCCCCTTCCCCTAATAGTCAAAGTATTTTGTCTACTTCATGACAACTAATCATGTGGGAAAACAGTTCAGTCATTGATGCCCAAGAGACTTAACAAATTCCTCATTGTGCTTCACATGGTTATCTCACATTGAGGAAAGATTCTTTGTTTCATAACCCCAGATCTTTAACTTTTTCTTATAGATGGACATTAACCTACATATTAGAGAGTACCTTGGAGTGATTATAGAACCATGTGACCAGGTTTTGACCTTAAAACCATCTTGCATAAACCTTCAACATTATCTCCCCCTGTCCAGATAATCTAGAAACCCATACATTAAGATGGAAATACAAAATGAAGAAAGCTTCTGAGTCACAACATGAAGGAGAGCTGCCCTGGAGAGTTGCCAGACCCACACTGGATTTTGTGTGTGAGCAAGAAACAAATTTGTGTTGTATTTAAGCAATTAAGAGTTTTCTTGGTTTACTTTTAACACCACCTAGCCCACTCTGTCCTAACTAATGAGTTCTCATTCTGTGTTTACTCTTACTTCATATGCTCCTTATCCTCCTAATTTTGTCTTTAAATTCTGTAATTTCCTAATTGTCCTCTACCACAGACTTTAAATAGTCTTGTGTCCTATCTTTCAGCAGGTCTCTATTTCTTTTTATCATTGGCATTACTGACTCTGATATTGGCCATATATATATATTTTTTAAAGATTTTATTTATTTTTTTGACAGAGAGAGACACAGTCAGAGAAGGAACACAAGCAGGGGGAGCAAGGAGCCCAATGCGGGACTCGATCCCAGGACCCCGGGATCATGACCTGAGCCGAAGGCAGACGCTTAACCGACTGAGCCACTCAGGCGCCCCTTGGCCATATATTTTGTGTACAAGTTCCCTAAGGGAATTTTATAATGTGTTTCAAATCTTATGGATTCAACTTTTTTTAATTTGCACATTTTAAATGATGACCATAAACACTATGACATGTGGTAAGAAATGAGTTACTATGCATTTAAATTATATAATATATTACTCTTCCATATAGAGATACTTTAAGAATATAAATTCACTGGCACAAGAATAATTGCATTACAACCAAATGTGTTCTACAAATTTATGATGTGCTATTTTGGTAATAACAATAACTTAGGCAACTATGTCTGAAAGCAGGTCCAAATTTACCATACTGATATATTAATTTGCCTTGCAATTCTAAGCTGAAGAATCAAGGTACCTTATCTTAAGCATATTCAGTATATGGCACAGCTGAGAATTAAATGAGCTTATGTCCTCAATGATGTTTTACCCAGACCCAGGCTTGACTTATATTTTCAAAAGCCACTTGGTATATAAAGAATAATTCCATATTGCAATTAGAATTATTTTAACCCACTCTGTCATCTGCCAAAAGTACATAGAGTATAGTGAGAGGACACAGACTTGTTTAAATGAAATTCTAATTTTGACTGTGTAATCTAGCTTTGGATCACTTCCTCTTGAAGACTTAGGTTCTTTGTAAAATGGAAACAATCAGTCCTGCTTAAGTAGCTCACATTGGTTGTTAGGATAAAGTTCTGGAAGAAAATGGTACAATGTTTTGCAAATATTAATTATTAATTCTAGCTACCAAATCAAGTATGTGTTTTAGTTCTGCCATACCTAAAATTAACTGACCCATTCACAAACACTGTCTATTGTTAGGCAGAGGTCAGCTCAGTGCCAGAAGACCTAGGATTTTCTAGAAACCTGAAATTATTAAATTCTAAGTAATGCCATAAATACCTGAATGGTGTTGCTCAATGAATAATAGATGTTTATTAAATACCTCCCAAATGTATTGAGTGAATGAATAAATCAATGAATATATATCATATACTTTATTGATAGGGAAGAAATAAGAGCTAAGCGGCAAGAAGAAATTATAGAGATGAGGCAAAAAATTGTGACAAAGAAAAAAGATAATGATATTATTTCTATTTTTTTTTTAAGATTTTATTTATTTGTGAGAGAGACAATGAGAGACAGAGAGCATGAGAGGGAGGAGGGTCAGAGGGAGAAGCAGACTCCCTGCTGAGCAGGGAGCCCGATGTGGGACTCGATCCCAGGACTCCAGGATCATGACCTGAGCCGAAGGCAGTCGCCTAACCAACTGAGCCACCCAGGCACCCATATTATTTCTATTATTTACCCTATTTCCATTTAAAAAATTTAGAGTTTTTTAAAAATTTAATTACAAATATTTTCTATGGAAATTCTCCATCCACAGTTAATTTCCCTAATTATTGTTTATTTCAAATCATATTTATTTAATCAGTAAAAACATTCATCTCAGTTACTATCATCTCTAAGGAAATGTTACATTGAGTTCCACTGGGTTTCCTATACCTAAGTAGAACACGATAGTCACAAAATATTTAATGTAAGTCATATTATTAAATTTTTAGCAATACTTATTTCTTACGTATTTTCTAGTTATTTGGTTTAATACTATCTCTCAGATATTATTTTTCCAACAAATTAACAGCTTTTGATGTGTTATTGGTATTTTCCTTGGAGACCATGACTCTTTTCTATTTATATGTTGCTGATACAATCCATTTTTTATTATAACAATTTAGGATTCTGCTACTCAGATTACATATAATTTATCTAGCACTTTCACCTAATTATACCAGTGCTGCACAGTATTAGCTGATAGTTTGGCACATGTTCAGATTTTGGATAGCAAAAGCATTTTATGGAGCTAAATGTCAGTAAAAGTGAGATTTTATTGCCTAGTCATAAATGTTGGTGGGATATAATCCCCTCTCTGAAAATTAGCTTCAACAACACATTAATATTATTTTATCACTTCAAATATGTCTATGAAGAAGTGTGTATGAAGTGTCTACTTTACCCTATATGCAAGCTATCCTTTAGCCTACCACAATTTTATGTTTGCTAAAAGAAGACAGACTTTGGGTCAGACACAAAGAACTTAATTACTCACACCAATAACAGTAGCTAGAGTGTCAGCATTTTGTATATGTGTGGTAACTTCCCAAGTACCAATTCCTGCAAGTCAACACAAAAAGCCATGTGATATGTGTACATGCACTTGGTTATATTACAGAAGATGAACCTGGTTTGAGGGGCGCCAGTAATATGCAAATCTTAGATAATGGTGTAAGCATGCCTGCCATTTGTTTCGGAATAAGGCACTATATCTTCTAAGTCTGTCCACAATTAAACATTCTTGAAAAATATTCTGGCATAAAGGTAGTGAGCACTACCTTAAAGGTGGGAAAGTATGAGAAATACAAGGAGAATATTATTTAACAATACCCAACTCTTTTCTAGAGCATCTTAACTTTTGAAGAATTTTCCCATCATTATAACACCCTTTTGGCTGCTCTGATTAATTTGAGTGGCAAAGTCTGGAACCAAATCCATCCAATTCATCCTACAGAGCATTTAATTAAGGCTACTAACAACAAGACTCTGAACAACATGAGGCTGACTTGAACTCAACCATGTCCCCCTGGGTCCCAGATCCAGATGGCTGAACAAATCCTGTAACTCATCAAGGGACTGTCTTTAAAAAAACAAGTGGCTTTCTGTGTTGACCTTTCCACTTGACCCAAGACATTAACCCAGGTAAAGCAAGAAGTATCTGACATTGCACAGACTCAGCCTTGGCAGACAAGGAGAAAGTTTAGGGCAAATCTATTACCCATGATTACCCTGGTCAGTGAGTTGAGGCTAACCTGAATGCCTTCAAGAGCCAAAGTCATATTGTTGATCACTGCAGCTAAAGGCAGGGAGAAATACTATACCATTTTTTTGAACTGGTGATTCCCATTGTAGGGATAACTGCATACAGAGTACACATTAATAATGAGTCACTTATTCCTCTGTGAAAACCTACCAGTACTCCAGACAACCTAGTTTTGGAGAGATCTATACAGTCATCTGATAGTTACATGATTTACTGGTAGTATTTCCTTAAATACTTGAAGGTCAATTATGACCACCCCAATAATGCATGTGTTTCAAGAAGGGAGGCAAGTTAATTCCTGGCTCCTGTATAAATAATATAGTACCAGAGCCACATATGATGCTCTAGGGAACATAAGGGTTTTTAACAATTTTTACTCTTCCCCAAATGGGGAGCACAAATTGACAGTGTTCCAACGTGGTACTTTCTTTGGCTGACTTGGGCTTGACTCTTAACAGCAGCAAATTTTCTAAGGAGTCCACATTAATCCATATCACTTGCTATCCCACTGCCATAACATCTCTTAAGTTCTCACCTGGTTTCATCATAAAGGCTAGGGGAATGATCCTGAGTAGCAGGACTGACAGCAAGAATTTATCTAAAAATTTTTGGCTTAGTGTCTCTTTCTCCAGTGGGTCACCTTCATCAGCATTGTAAATCTAATCAATGGCAGTATAAACCTGAATACTAGTCAATACTTCATCTACAGTTTACCATGGGAGTTTATCTCAGAAATCTCACTGAGTCAAAGCTCCTTATAGCCTCTAGAACCCACTAAAAAAATTACTCTGAGACCCTTTACTGTCATGTCTGAATATATCTAAGGTTGGTAGACTGCAAGAGGGATTGGGCCATAAAACAACGAAGTATTGCCATTATTCTGTAATAAGTATTATATTCCCTGGGCCCACATTTCCCAAGTAAACTAGCTAGTGTTATTATGATTCGCCTAGTTTCTGTCTATAGCAGTCACAAATTCCCCTACCTTCACCTTCAGTGTGTGTGTGTGCAAGATTCTGTAACTTTTCTCAAAGGGGGTGGAATTCTGTCCATCCAGCAACAACCTGGGTTTCTAGTTGTTTTAACTAGACAACAAGAATGGCTAGGAAATCCTCCTCCCCTCCCTATGAAGAGGAAGGTTTGCAACAACCCCCACACTGTCAAGTAGATCTCTTTAACCTACTTCATAGTACTCTATCTGCAACCACCATTCCAATACCTTCTTATTAAAAGGCAATGAAGTCAAGAACCATTTATTGCCCAGTTGACCACATAATCTGGTCAACAAGTTTGCTACTAATTCCTGTAGACTTTCCTCAAATCCTGTTAATCAACCCTTATCCATCTTCTTTCAGAAATAAAATCTCTGTCAGCATCTCATCCTGATTGCCAAAACTGTCAAGAACTATGAAGGGTCTAAGACTTCACCTTACTTAGAAGCTGACAAATTCCCAGGCACAGTTTCACGGATGCTCACAGAAGCCATAAGACTCCTGGGTAAGAGACAAAGGACTTTATTACTCACAGCTATAGCCATGTCTAGAGCATCAGCATTTTCTAATGCCATTTCTGAGCCTCAATTCTCACAGGGAAATGCAAAGGGAGACAGGTGGCATCTGTACATGCAGTGGGTTTCATTATGGGAGAGGAACTGTAAACTTAAAAACTCAAATATTTTACAATGGGTAGTAACCACACCTTCCCTTAGTTCCAAAGGGAGACACTGTCTCTCCTAAGGCCATTCCCTATACAAATATTCTTGAAAAGATAGTCTGTAACAAAGATAGTACCTTTGCTCACAAGACATGGAAAAATACTAGAGACTCATGGAGAGTTATCTTCTATCAAAGTGCTGGAATGAATGTTCCTCAATAAAATACACTTCATTTGTACTATTATTTCACATTTTTTTCAATACAGACCTGATTATATTTCTTAAAGCCATTAATCACAAAATAAATGACCTAATTAAAAAGAAAAATAACAAGAGTTATATTTCTGGTAGAACAGTGTGTGGAGCAATATATTGGTTGATTATACTTTTAAGGAGTACACCTGTTTCCAATGTCATTACTTAAATTTCACTGACTATGGACTTTATTCCAACCACATTGTACCATGTGTCATTCTCCAAATGTGCAGTACTCTCCAGTACTGTATTTTGCACATAACTAATCCTGCTGCTTCCGATACTCCTGTCAACCAGGGTGATTTTTTTTTTTTTTGTCCTTCAAGCATCATTTCTAGAAAATCTTTCCTAATGACAGTGAGTTATGGGTCTTTATGCCTAAACATAACTCTATTATATAACCTATAACAATATATGATAATCTTCACCATACACCACCCATAACACACACACACACTACACCAGTGAGTACTGTTTATCTGGTATACTACTTAAAAATCAGATTCTCAACATATTATGTACTGAAAAAATAGATAGTTAGATGCATGAATAGTAGTGTGTTTTAATAAGGTTTGGGTCCTTATCTCATGTCTTGGGTAGTGCAATAATTTGTTAATCACCTCTTTCTCACTTCTTTTTTGATTGATTTTTTAAAATTTATTTATATGTTTGCTTGTTTTATTTACTTTTAATTGTGGTAAAATACACACTGCATAAAATTTACCATCTTAACCATTTTTAAGTATATAGTCCAGCGCAGTACATTTACACTGTTACAGTCATCACCATCATCCATTTCCAGAACACTTTTCATCTTGCAAAACTAAAACTCTGTAGCATTGAACAACTCTTAACTTACCCCTCTCCCTAACCTGTGTCCACGATAACACAATTCTCAAAAGTCAAAGTTAGAAGCATCTCAGTGTCCACCCACAGATGAATGGATAAACAAAAAGTGGTATGTATATATGTATATAAAATGAAATATTATTCAGTCTTAAAAGTAAGGAAATTCTGACACATAAATGAACCTTGAAGACATTATGCCAAGTGAAATAAGCCCATCACAAAAAGACAAATACTGTATGATTGCATTCATATGAGGTACTTAGGGTAGTCAAATTCATAGAGACAGGAAGTATTCTTTCTTTAGTGAGCTCCACATACTATTATCAGATTAATGCATTTTAAATGTCAGATTAATATCTTTTATTTTTTTAGATTAATGTCTTTAAACATCAGATTCATCATATCACTTCTTAATTCAAAAAACTGTAATACCTTTTAATAAAACCAAGAATTAATTCTAAGACTGTTGATTGAATATTCACAATGCTATACAATATAATCTTGAAATAGTTTTTAATGACCTATTAAACACACCACACCATGCTCTAATATCACTTAGACATTTCCCTTCTGTATCCCCACTCCTACCATCCTTCTCACAAGATAGCTTTCTTCTCCCATTACCTACTATTTCACTGTTACTCAAATTTTAAACTTTTTCTTATTGCTCCACTCAAAGCAAGTTACACCATTTTCAAATTTTTATTGAACAAATTACATGGACTAGGACATAGAATTACGTGGTCATATAAGCCTCAGGTTGTGAGTTTTTATTTTAGATTTAAGCATCCTTTTTCTCAGGAAGACTTTCAGCTCCCTGATGGCAGAAACTAGGTCCTCTAGTCCTTTGTACCCCAAGAAAACAAATGACAAAGAGAGCAGGTGTAATAGTTGAACTAATGTCAGCTTTCAGAGACCCATATGTACAGGTTTATATGTGAAAGCATTCTTAGATAGATTTCTGTAGTTTATTTTTGTGGGTTTTTTTTTTTTTTTTCAGATATATGCTTTAGGGTGAATAGTTCATTCATTAGTGTTCTAAATTAATTCCAGTCTTGTTCATTTTTTCCTAAGTCATCCACATTAGTTTAGAGTAAATTAACAGATGCAATCATCTAAGGATGGTTTTTCACATGGTTCTTATTAAATTATTACCAGCAAAAAAATTCTTAGTATGGGGCGCCTGGGTGGCTCAGTTGGTTAAGCAACTGCCTTTGGCTCAGGTCATGATCCTGGAGTCCCGGGATCGAGTCCCACATCGGGCTCCCTGCTCAGCGGGGAGTCTGCTTCTCCCTCTGATCCTCCCCCTCTCATGCTCTCTGTCTCCCATTCTCTCTGAGATAAATAAATAAAAAAAAAAATCTTTAAAAAAAAAAATTCTTAGTATAATTTAACTTGTGATATAACCTTGATCCTAACACTGGTTTCAGTTTATAGTACTATTAACTTAACTTGGTCTGTTCATCCATAATAAAAACAGGTTGAATAGATGATCTTTAAGACCCCTTGTGGGGTGCCTGGGTGGCTCAGTCAGTTAGCATCTACCTTTGCCTCAGGTCAAGATCCCGGGGTCCTGAGGTCAAGCCCAGCCTCAGGCTCTCTGCTCAGTGGGGAGTCTGCTTCTCCCTCTCCCTCTGCTCCTCCCCACTCCCTCCACCCCGCTCATGCTCTCTCTCTCTCTCTCTGAAATAAATAAAATCTTTTAAAAAAAGACCTCTTGTAACTCCAAATTACTCCCAATCATAATAATAAGAATAACGACAACAGTATTTTTGCTGCTATGCTACTTTTACATGAACCACTTTTATAAATGTTTTCTTCTTCGGTTAATTACTACTCATTGTTTTTAAATGTATAAACTCCATTCATATTTTGAATGATGAAGTTATCTCACTGTTTAATGTTAAGTAAAATGTGTAAAACATCATGTGTTAAAGCATACCAATTATTTATAAACAAATTTTATTTACATATTCAAGTATAGATGTTAAGATAACGGAGAAATATAAAAAGGGTTAATTACTGAAAGGCATATTATCTCTATAGTTCACAATTTTGTGATTAAAAAAGACAATATAGGGATTATTTTCTGGTAGAGTAATGGATTTCTTAGAGCAGGGATGTTTTAAGGAGATTAATTGAATTCATTTGCTCCTACCATCTCTTGAAAATAGAGACAAGATGATCACATACCCTACAAAACTACACGCAGCTGTACCTTATATGATGCTAGAAAATCAGATTAAAATTAGACAGTTATTTATAGGCAAGGTCTGGGTTTATTTCCTGCAATAGCTTGTAGCTGCTAATTCATCAAGCTTTGTACCAGCAAGAAATGTAGCTTTATGAGTTGCATTAGAAAATCTAAGAATCACTAAAGGAAAATGTTAAACCATTTAAACTAATGTTAATTTTAAAAAACAAATCTGAATAATTCATGGTCAAAATTAAATATTCCACCTCCTTCAATTTCACATGCTTCAAAGGGAAGAGAAAATATATAATAAAAATAACAATAAAAAAACAGCAGGAGCTTTAAATTTGCAGAATCTTTTGCAACTATGAATAAAATGCTATGTGCATAAGGTAAAGCTTTTGAGTGTCCTTCATACAAGAAAAAAATCTGAAAAGCTTTTATCCTTTAAAAAGAATTGCTTAAAAACGGGGTTTCTTAAAGGAATGTGTAATACTCTAGAAAATAAAATGCAAACTACGTGATTTTTATAAGCAAATTTCCCACAGAAGAAATACAAAACATATTAAATTTTGAATAATGTTCAAATTTACTCTGAAAACTGAGAAATGTAGATGGCCAAAAGCATATAAAATATGTGAATGCATTTATTTTTAAAATTCAAGATCATTTTACCCTCTTCTTTGGATGCTTTGGATATACAATGTGAAAATATCAGTGGTAACTGATAGTTAATTTTCCAGAAATAAATGAAAATCAACATACTTTTTTGGGCTCTGAGACCTGGCTTTAGAAGATCTAAAAAACTACCTTCTTATTCCCATTACTTTAATTTAAAAACATCCCCCTCTATGTGGGAAGAGTGACATCTTCACAAAAACTGCAGAGGTGGATAGATCAACTTGAAGTTGTGATGAAAGATGCAGGCACCTGCCGTGCCAGACACAGGTGCCAAGACAACCAGAGATCCATGTGGTAGCAGATGTCTATGCCAGGTGACTCTAATAACCAACATATTTCCTTGCATACTGTTTAAATTATCTTTTTTTGGAAAAATAAACACAATCTAAACAAGAACACAAACACTTGTGTTTGTCTGATTAAGGTTTTATAAATAATTCTGTGAGGTAAAATTCCTAAAACTAAGTTTAAAAATTAACCAAAAAAGTTAAATGATGCTGTTGTATAGCTTTTATTTGTATCAAATAAACTGGAAAAGGTTTTATTATACCAGATCATCCTCAAGTTTTTACAACACTATGGTCATACTAAGTTTAAACAGGGTGCTAAGAAAATAAACACATATTTATCTCTTCCCAATATCTCAAAGAAATAACAACTAAATATTTTTTAATTGTAATGAATTTATAAATACACACATACACAATTTTTTTTTCTGTAACGTAACGGGTTAGTAACTACAGTCAGAGAGGAATTCTAAAATACATTATTTGTCTAACCATTACTTTACTGAAACCTTATGTAACAATTTAAATGGCTCTGCTCCCCCATAATCCCAGACTGAGTGCTTTCAAAGACACTCAGAGGAGATGAGCCTTCACTGAAATCCCCATATTCTAAAACAACTCTTTATCTTAACTAAATAATAATGAATGCACAAATTATTCAAATTTATCACCAAGGTATTAAGAGGAAAATTTATGGTTATGTAGTAAAATAATTCATCCTAATAAATTATGGATTAAAGTCATCTATCATATATTTATAGTTTGAAAGTGGCAGCTTTGGAACAATGTCTGAAGGCCAAGCAAGTGATAGTCAGTGAGATATATATACTGTTCCTTTGCTCAAAAAATAACCCTTCCATAAGCACAAAGAGCCTGAAATTACAACATTAGATCCTCATTTTCCTGTTACAGGTAAGGGGAAAACTAAGACTTTCAAAGTTACCAGTTTTCAGAAAGGCAAGGCTAAAAGAATGGAGACTTTGCCAAATTTAGAGTTTTGTTTAAAACTGTTTTTTTGTTGTTTTTTTGTTTTTTGGGGGTTTTTTGCCTACCACGGTAAAAATAGTACTATCTCTTCTATGTAGGAAAATACTTTAGTAGCTTCTTGTTCATTGAAATATAATTCCTTAAGTCTTTTTAAAATTTTTATTATTTTCCAGGTTTATTGAGGTATAATTGAAAATAAAAATTGTGCCTATTTAAGGTATAAAACATGATGTTTTAATATATGTATACATTGTGAAATGACTACTATTCCCAAGCTAATTAACATATCATCACCTCACATAGCTACTTTTTGTGTACATGATAAGAACACTTAAAATCTACTCTTAGCAAATTTCAAATTTATAATACAGTATTATTACCTATAATCACCTTCAAAGCTTTTAAAACTTTGTCTTGGAAAAGAAAATTATAAAGGTTATTTTTTAATTCATTATTTAGGTGAGGGGATTACAGAACAGAGTTAAAACACTCAAATTAAATAGCAATAAGTTAGGCTCACTGGATCCTCAGTCTTCTTCCTTAAAATGGTCATGTAATTAAGAAATGCACCTCCATATAATAAAAGCCATATATAACAAGCCCACAGCTAACATTATACTCAACGATGAAAAGCTAAAAACTTTTCACCAAAGATAATGAACAAAATAAGGGTACCCATTCTCACCATTTCTGTTTAACAGTACTGGAAGTCCTAGTTAGAGTAATTAAATAAGAAAAAGAAATAAAAATCATCAAAATTGGAAAACAAGTAAAATTTTGTTTGCTGAGACAAGATCTTATACATAGAAAACCGCAACAACACTACCTAAAAACTATTAAAATGAATAAAAGAGAGGAGGAGCAAGATGGTGGAGGAGTAGGAGACCTAAATTTCCTCTGATCCCAGGAATTCAGATAGATAGTTATCAAACAATTCAGAACACCTACAAACTCAACAGGAGATCGAAGAAAACAAAAGTATCAACTCTCTGAACAGAAAAGCAACCACTTTCTGGAAGGTAGGACATGTGGAGAAGTGAATCCAAGGTGATATATGGAAAGATAGACTGCAGGGGGAGGGAGCCTCCATCATCCGCTACCGGCAAGTGATAGAGCAGCTGAGCACAAAATCAGAACTTTTAGAAGTCTGCTCCACTGAGGGACGTCACTCCAGTGGCTAAGTCGGGGGGAAGGGGGGGCCTTGCTGGGACAGTGTGGTCTCAGGACCCATGGGGTCACAGAAAGACCGGGGGTGCCTGAGGGTGGCAGAGCTCCCAGGTATTGGAGTGGGGAAGCCGGCTGCAAAGATGGAGCCGAGGAGTGGGCTCTCAGCTCAGGGTTGCCATTAACTATGATCTGTGGAAGGGTCAGGCCACTGCTCCTCCAGCAGGGATCCACCAAGTGGCAGATCCAGGGAGACTCCCCTTTCTCCCCCAGGAGGAGCAGCACGGGAGGGCACCACAGGAATCTGCTGGGTTTGGAGACTCCAAACAGGGTCATGTGCCAGAGATAGAAACACTGGTCCTCAGGCCAGTAAGCACAGAGTGTGGCCAGGGAGACAGGAGTGATTGACTGCTTTTCTTTGAGGGCTCACTGAGGAGTGGGACCCCAAGCTCTCGGCTCCTCTGGGACCAGAGATTGGGAGGCCACCATTTTCACTCTTGTCCTCCAAAGCTGTATGGAAAGCTTTCAGGGAACAAAAGCTACCAAGAGCAAACCCAAGCAGATTACTTAGCCTGGCCCCTGGCAAGGGTGGGGCAATTCTGCCTCTGGCAAAGACATTTGAGAATCACTGCAACAGGCCCCTCCCCCAGAAGATCAGCAAGAACACATCCAGCCAAGACCAAGTTTACCAATCGATGAGAGAGGCAAAACCCCAGTGCAAGGGGAATACAGCATGAAGAATTCATGGCATTTTTTTCCCATGATGCTTTAGTCTTTCAAAGCTAATTTTTTTTTATTTTCTTTCTTTATTTTTTTGGTTGAATTTCTTCCTTCCTTTTTCAACCAACATTTTATCAATTCCTTTTTTAAAATCTTTTTTTTTCATTTTTAGCCACATTCTATCTCTTCATTGTCTTTAACCTTATTTTTTGTATATATATATATGTTTTTCTTTCTTTGAAATTTTGGGATGTAGTTTCTTCTAACAGACTAAAATATACCCTAAAGCTAGTATAGGACATTGTCCTAGTCTCCCGCCTGATCACATTCTTTTTTATTTTTAATTTTTTTTCGGTCTTTTTTCAACCAACTTATCTTCTCAATGCCTTTCTTAAAATCTTTTTTAATTTTCACCATTACAGTCATATTCCACCCCTTCATCGTATTTACCCTTATTTTTGTATGTATATATGTTTTTCTTTCTTTAAAAGTTTGGGAGGCAATTTCTTCTAACAGACCAAAATACACCCAAAATCTGGTGAGTGGCTCTGTTACATTCACCAACCTAATCATACTTTTTTTTTTCCCCCTTTCTCTTCCCCCCAGTTTCGGGTGTCTACTGATTTGTTTAGTGTATATTTTTCTGGGGTAGTTGTTACCCTTTTAGCATTTTTTTAGTATTTTGTTCTCTCATTCATCTATTCTCTTCTGGACAAGATGAAAAGACAGAAAAAATCACCTCAAAAAAGAACAAGAGGTAGTACCGACTGCCAGGGACATCCTAATCAATACAGACATTAGTATGATGTCGGAAATAGAGTTCAGAATGATTATAAAGATACTAGCTGGGCATGAAAAAGCATAGAAGATACTAGAGAATCCCTTTCTGGAGAAATAAAAGAACTAAAATCTAACCAAGTCAAAATCAAAAAGGCTATTAATGAGGTACAATAAAAAATGGAAGCTCTAACTTCTAGGATAAATGAGGCAGAAGAGAGAATTAGTGATATAGAAGACCAAATGATGGAGAATAAAGAAGCTGAGAAAAAGAGAGATGAACAACTACTGAATCACAAGGGCAGAATTTGAGAGATAAGTGATATCAAAAAGCGAAACAACATTAGAATAATTGGGATCCCAGAAGAAGAAGAAAGAGACAGAGGGCGCAGAAGGTATATTGGAGCAAATTATAGCAGAGAACTTCCCTAATTTGGGGAAGGAAACAGGCATCAAAATCCACGAGGCACAGAGAAACCCCCTCAAAATCAGTAAAAATAGGTCAACACTGCGACATCTAATAATAAAACTCACAAGTCTCAGAGACAAAGAGAAAATCCTGAAAGCAGCTTGGGACAAGAGGTCTGTAACCTAAAAGGGTAGAAACATTAGATTGGCAGCAACCCATCCACAGAGACTTGGCAGGCCAGGAAGGACTGGCATGATATATTCAGAGCACTAAATGAGAAAAATATGCAGCCTAGAATACTATATTCAGCTAGACTGTCATTGAAAATTGAAGGAGAGATAAAAAGCTTCCAGGACAAACAAAAACTAAAAAGAATTTGCAAACACCAAACCAGCCCTACAAGAAATATTGAAAGGGGTCCTCTAAGCAAAGAGAGAGCCTAAAAGTAACATAGACCAGAAAAGAACAGAGGCAATATACAGTAACAGTCACTATACAGTAACAGTCACCTTACAGGCAATACAATGGCACTAAATTCATATCTTTCAATAGTTACCCTGAATGTAAATGGTCAAAATGCCCCAATCAAAAAACACAGGGTATCAGATTGGATAAAAAAATAAGACCCATCAATATGCTGCCTGCAAGAGACTCATTTTAGACACCTCCAGATTGAAAATGAGGGGGTGGAAAACCATTTACCAGGCTAATGGACATCCAAAGAAAGCTGGGGTGGCAATCCTTCTATCAGACAAATTAGATTTTAAACCAAAGACTGTAATAAGAGATGAGAAAGGACACTACATCATGCTTAAAGGGTCTATCCAACAAGAAGATCTAACAATTTTAAATATCTATCCCCCTAACATGGGAGCAGCCAATTATATAAGCCAATTAAAAACAAAAGCAAAGAAACACATCGACAATAATACAATGATAGTAGGGGACTTTAACACCCCCCTCACTGAAATGGACAGATCACCTAAGCAAAAGATCAACAAGGAAATAAAGGCTTTAAATGACACACTGGACCAGATGGAATTCACAGATATTCAGAACATCCCATCCCCAAACAACAGAATACACATTCTTCTCTAGTGCACATGGAACACTCTCCAGAATAGATCACATCCTGGGCACAAATCAGGTCTCAACCAGTACCAAAAGATGGAGATCATTCCCTGCATATTTTCAAGCCACAATGCTTTGAAATTAGAACTCAATCACAAGAGGCCAAGAGGTCCAAGAGGTGTCTGTGGCCACAGCAGCCTTGAAACACCAGGCACCAGTGGTGCTGAGAATCCATGATGTTTACTGGACTACCCCACAAAGGGCTGTGGTCTAGCTAGGCACCACCCTGGCCCTGATGGTAGTCATGCCTCTCCCACCCCCAGAGGAAAGAGTGGGGGCTTTCCTTGCAGCAGCCGCTTCCTGATCCCACTTTCTCTGTTGGTCTATCCTTCTTTCCATCCATCCATCCATCACCATGTGTCATTTCCCCTCCCTGGCTCCAGGCTGGGGGAGGGAGAACCTAAATGGTGGCTCCAGCCTGAAGTCCTGTCCTCCCTCATGTGCCTGGGAATGAGGTAGCAGCACCTTTTTGGGGAAAGGAAATCAAAATTCTGCTTGGTTGTGGTGGTGGTAGTGGGGAAGATAACAGTAAAGGAGTAGACAACAAAAATAAAATAAAATAAAATAAAAATAAAATTTAAAAAAAGGGGGAAGTTGGAAAGAACTCAAATACATGGAGGCTAAAGAGCATCCTACTAAAGAATGAATGGGTCAACCAGGAAATTTAAAAAGAATTAAAAAAAATTCATGGAAACAAATGAAAATGAAAATACAACTGTTCAAAATCTTTGGGATGCAGCAAAGGCAGTCCTAAGAGGAAGTATATAGCAATACAAACCTTTCTCAAGAAACAAGAAAGGTCTCAAATATACAACCTTACCTTACACCTAAAGGAGCTGGAAGAGTTTTAATCAAGAAAGGATGCTGTTCTTTGTCAATTCTTTTTCTGCATCTACTGAGAGGATCATATGGTTCTTGTTTATTTGCTGTAACAAATAAAGCCTAAACCCAGCAGGAGAAGAGAAATAATAAAGATCAGAGCAAAAATCAATGAAATAGAAACCAAAAGAACAGTAGAACAGATCAACGAGACTAGGAGCTGGTTCTTTGAAAGAATTAACGAGATTGATAAACCCCTGGCCAGACTTACCAAAAAGTAAAGAGAAAGGACCCAAATAAATAAAATAATGAATGGAAGAGGAGAAATCACAACCAACACCAAAGAAATACAATTATAAGAATATATTATGAGCAACCATATGCCAGCAAATTAGATAATCTGGAAGAAATGGATACATTCCTAGAAACATATAAACTACCAAAACTGAACCAGGAAGAATTAGGAAACCTGAACAGACCCATAACCACTAAGGAAATTGAAGCAGGAATCAAAAATCTCTCAACAAACAAGAGCCCAGGGCCAGAGGGCTTTCCAGGGGAATTCTACCAAACATTTAAAGAAGAATTAATACCTATTCTTCTGAAGCTATTTCAAAGAATAGAAACGCAAGGAAAACTTCCCAACTCACTTTATGACGCCAGCATTACCTTGATCCCCAAACCAGACAAAGACCCCATCAAAAAGGAGAATTACAGACCAATATCCCTGATGAACATGGATACAAGAATTCTCACCAAAATACTAGCCAATAGGACCCAACAGTACATTAAAAGTGGGATTTATTCCTGGGCTGTAAGGTTGGTTCAACATCCACAAATCAATCAATGTGATACATTAATAAAATAAAGAACAAGAACCATATGGTCCTCTCAATAGATGCAGAAAAAGCATTTGACAAAGTACAGCATCCTTTCCTGATTAAAACTCTTCACAGTGTAGGGATAGAGGGTACATATCTCAATATCATAAAAGCCATCTATGAAAAATCCACAGCGAATATCATACTCAATGGGGAAAAACTGAGAGCTTTTCCTCTAAGGTCAGGAACACGGCAGGGATGTCCACTATCACCACTGTTGTTCAACATAGTACTAGAAGTCCTAGCCTCAGCAATCAGACAACAAAAAGAAACAAAAGGCATCCAAATTGGCAAAAAAGGAGTCAAACTCTCACTCTTTGCAGATGATATGATACTTTATGTGGAAAACCCCAAAGACTCCACCCCAAAACTGCTAGAATTCATATAGGAATTCAGTAAAGTGGCAGTATATAAAATCAATCCACAGACCAGTGGCATTTCTATACACTAACAAGAAGACAGAAGGAGAATTTAAGGAGTCAATCCCATTTACAATTGCACTCAAAACCATAAGATACTTAGGAATAAATCTAACCAAAGAGGCAGAGGATCTGTACTCAGAAAACTACAGAATACTCATGAAAGAAATTGAGGCAGACACAAAGAACTGGAAAAACGTTCCATGCTCATGGATTGGAAGAACAAATATTGTGAAAATGTCTACCTAGAGCAATCAACACATTTAATGCAATCCCTACCAAAATGCCATCCACTTTTTTCAAAGAAATTGAACAAATAATCCTAAAATTTGTATGGAACCAGAAAAAAACCCAAATAGCCAGAGGGATGTTGAAAAAGAAAAGCAAAGCTGGTGGCATCACAATTCTGGACTTCAAGCTCTAATACAAAGCTGTCATCATCAAGACAGTATGGAACTGGCACAAAAACAGACACATAGATCAATGGAACACAATAGAAAGCCCAGAAATGGACCCTCAACTCTGTGGTCAACTAATCTTCGACAAAGCAGGAAAGAATGTCTAATGGAAAAAAGACAGTCTCTTCAACAAATGGTGTTGGGAAAATGGGACAGCCACATGCAGAAGAATGAAACTGGACCATTTCCTTACACCACACACAAAAACAGACTCAAAATGGTTGAAAGACCTCAATGTGAGACAGGAGTCCATCAAAATCCTAAAGGAGAATACAGGCAGCAACCTCTTTGACCTCAGCCGAAGCAACTTCTTCCTAGAAACATCGCCAAAGGCAAGGGAAGCAAGGGCAAAAATGAACTATTGGGACTTCATCAAGATAAAAAGCTTTTGCACAGCAAAGGAAACAGTCAAC
This sequence comes from Mirounga leonina, assembly GCF_011800145.1. Lineage (NCBI taxonomy): Eukaryota > Metazoa > Chordata > Mammalia > Carnivora > Phocidae > Mirounga > Mirounga leonina. The sequence continues at coordinate 7,835,113 of NW_023270323.1, forward strand.
AAAACCAAAAGACAACCGACAGAATGGGAGAAGATATTTGCAAATGACATATCAGATAAAGGGCTAGTATCCAAAATCTATAAAGAACTTATCAAACTCAACACCCAAAGAACAAATAATCCAATCAAGAAATGGGCAGAAGACATGAACACACATTTCTGCAAATAAGACATCCAAATGGCCAACAGACACATGAAAAAGTGCTCAACATTGCTCAGCACCAGGGAAATCCAAATCAAAACCTCAATGAGATACCACCTCACACCAGTCAGAATGGCTAAAATTAACAAGTTGGGAAACGACAGATGTTGGGGAGGATGCAGAGAAAGGGGAACCCTCCTACACTGTTGGTGAGAATGCAAGCTGGTGCAGCCACTCTGGAAAACAGTATGGAGGTTCCTCAAAAAGTTGACAATAGAGCTACCATACGATCCAGCAACTGCACTACTGGGTATTTACCCCAAAGATACAACTGTAGTGATCCAAAGGGGTACATGCACCCCAATGTTTATAGCAGCAATGTCCACAATAGCCATCCTATGGAAAGAGCCAAGATGTCCATCAACAGATGAATGGATAAAGAAGATGTGGTATATATATACAATGGAATATTATATAGCCATCAAAAAAAACAAAATCTTGCCATTTGCAATGACGTGGATGGAACTAGATAGTATTACGCTGAGCGAAATAAGTCAATCAGAGAAAGACAAGTATCATATGATCTCCCTGATATGAGGAATTTGAGCAACAAGACAGAGGATCATAGGGGAAGGAAGGAAAAAATGAAACAAGATGAAACCAAAGAGGGAGACAAACCATAAGAGACTCTTAATCTCAGGAAACAAACTGAGGGTTGCTGGAGGGGAGAGGGGTGGGAGGGATGGGATGGTTGGGTGATAGACATTGGGGAAGGTATGTACTATGGCGAGCGCTGTGAATTGTGTAAGACTGATGAATCACAGACCTGTACCCCTGAAACAAACAATACATTATATGTTAATAAAAAATTTTTTTAAAAAAGAATAAAATCAGTAAAGTTGGAAGATACAAAATCAATATACAAAAATCAATTGCATTTCTATACATTAACAGCAAACTATCTGAAAAAATAAAGAAAGGAAAATCGCATTTACAACAGAATCAAAAACTAAAATGCTTAGGAATAAATTTAACCAAGGAGGTGAAAGATCTCTATACTGAAAACTATAAGTCATAATGAAAGAAATTGAAGAAGACACAAATAAATGGAAAGATGTGTTTATGAACTGGAGGAAGTAATATTATTAAAATGTCCACACTACCCAAAGTGATCTACAGATTCAATGCAACCTCTGTCAAAATCCCAATGACAGTTTTCACAGAAATAGAAATCAATCCTAAAATTTACAGAACAACAAAAGACCCTGAATAGCTAAAGCAATCTTGAGAAAGAAGAACAAAGCTGGAGGCATTACACTTCCTGATTTCAAACTATGTTACAAAGCAATAGTAATCAAAACATTATGGCACTGGCATAATAACAGATACTTATATCAAATTTTGATAATGTATTTTTTAATTTTTCCTGCCCTTACTTTAGAAATTTACATTAATTCATACTGTTATTTTTGAAATTTTATCAAATTTAAGTATTATGTAATGACTTCAAACTATTTAAGATGAAAAAACAAATAGTATATTTATATCCCTTTCAGTTTCTCCCCTCTTACTCAACATTTTGAATTTGTTATTATTATTATTATATTATTATTATTGCTGTTGTTATTGTTACATTGTCTAGGCTTATAACATTTGCCCTCTGTTTCACCTTCAGATAAAGTCCTGTCAGTCAAATATAAAGGGATAAAGTTTTGCTTAAAAAAATGGATTAGCTATAAACACACACACATACCATATATATATTTAATCTAATCCACTCCCCCTTTTTTACAAAATCTTATTTATTCATATTCTGGTAGTCATGATTTCATTTGTTTTTGGTTTCTCTTATAAGTGATTGTAGGTGTCATCTTGACCGAGCTTCTAACTGTCTGAACACTTTGACTGCCTCTAAGAAAACTTAGATGTATAAACTCTGATTATACTTTTTGTTCCTCAGAACTTTTATCTATTAATTCATTATCTTATAGCATTAGATATTCTTCTGTAGAAGTCTGAGGAATGTTTCCCCTTTGAAAGGGATGTGAGCTTAATGTCTAAAAATTTACAGAATTCTTTTTTTATTCCTGAATTTCAGAAATTCTACAGGCAATCTCTGTTAATTAGTTTCTATCAAATTTCCTGAGATACTGTGGAATCCTTTTAATCCATGCTGTTGTTTTAATTTAAGTAATTTTCTTATTAGTAAATATTTGAGGATTTTTTTTTCTGTTCATTTTTGTTAACTTCTTTACTTCACAGACCCCATCACGTTCATTTTAAATGTTGTTTGTCCTTTTAAATGAGTTTGTCCTTTCCAAGTATTTTAATGGCAGATATTTCCCTCTGTGTTCATTGGGATTACTTTCTGGAAGCTTCATCTCTGTCACCAACTGCATTTTCAGCCATAACTTCCATATTCACTGTTATGTTTAATAAATTAATCCTGCAAAGTTACTGCTGTTTTGTTTGGGGTTTTGTTTTTGGGGGGTTTTTGTTTGTTTGTTTGTTTTTGCTTATTTTATATTAACTCCACAAAAAGCTATTTTTTTCCTGTTGATATATTATTTTATTTTTGATACCTTATTTTTAAATTAATTTATCCTCTGCATTTCTCTTCTAGTTCTTTCTTAAGCTTTTCTAAAGACAAAATATGATTAGCTAAAACTTAATAAGCACTGATGATCTTCCAGGCACTTTATATCATAACATGTTTCATTTTCCTACAAAAATCCCAGAGGAAAATATTATCATCCTCATATTAGATGAGAAAACTATAAAACAAAAATATTAAGTTATTTGTCTAAGATCACACTGGAGTTGGCTTTCAAACCCATCAGTCTGGCTTATGAAGCCTGGGTACATACTCAGTACACTTAAATGCATGGTACTTCTTGTGTGTAATTTTCTTCCATTTGTGACTATTGCTGTTGCTGTTACTTTCCAGAATGAAATACTTATCCTATTTTCAGAATGCATTTTTGGATTTATTTGTTTATTCCATTCTTTGTCCCTTTCCTTCCTCTTTTTTGCTTTGGCAGTAATAGATCATTACCATTATTCTCATTTTCTTTTTTATCACACTCTTTTTTTAATGTTGAGAATTATATCAACATTATATAATTGTAATAATATAGTGTACATGAGTTTTCACTGGCTTTTCTTAATGATTGCTTGCCCTTCCCTAAGAGCTTCATTTTAAAGACACAGTTTTGTATGCTTATAGGTTAAGAAAATGTTTCGTTTTGATCTTGCTAACTTGTACACACCTTTTTCAAACGTGTAGTGAAAGAAGTCTGTGATCTCTCTTCATTTCGAAGAATATCCATTTTTTTTTTCAGTTAGTAAAATTTTTACATATACAATCTACAAAATAGCCTGGATCATGTAAATTTGTTTCGCACTGGGCAAAATAAAACCTAACTAATTAAACCCTTACCTCAAATGCATTGTTTAAAGTGCACAATAATTGATTCCAAAGTGGTTAAAATACTGGCATCTTCAGGAACCTGAATATAAAGTAGCTTTTTTTTTTTTAATTTGGAAATAGAATTCAATTTTATAAAAGAAATGGCCAATGACGTATAACAATAACACTGTGAGTACAATGGCATGATAGATATACTACTGCCATCATTTTAAATCTTACCATCACCATGACTATGAATACTGAACAGCTTTACTGGTAACCAAGGTTTAAATCATTCTTTGATTATGCCTTTTATAGAAAAATTGGGCTTTATGACTTTTCACTTTGAAATTTAATTTCTAGCCAAGACTACTACTAAAAAAATTAAATAAAAATGCTGTAGTATGCAAGAAACTATTATCTACATACGTCAATTTCATAATAGTATGCTAAAAAGAGAACTAATGTAAAGATAATCTCACAGGGGGGCGCCTGGGTGGCTCAGTCGGTTAAGCGACTGCCTTCGGCTCAGGTCATGATCCTGGAGTCCCGGGATCGAGTCCCGCATCGGGCTCCCTGCTCGGCGGGGAGTCTGTTTCTCCCTCTCCCGCTCACCCCTCTTGTGCTCTCTCACTCTCTCTCTCTCAAATAAATAAATAAATAAAATCTTTAAAAAAAAAAAAAGATAATCTCACAGGTATAATCGATATCAAGGCCCTTGTACATGGCAGGCAAGTGCTCACTTATCAATTATGATTCTCTAGCAGGAATATTTAAATATCTATTTAAACAATTTAAAATAATCAGATTTTTTAAACTATGATCTTTAAGTCTGTACATTCTAACTCAAGTAGATAGTGAAAGATAAATGGAAGAAAAATAGAAATGTATACACGCACATATATACACATACCTACATACATATATATACACATACGTACATATATAAGATGCACACACACACACTCACGCATATATTCCTTTGCTTAGAACCAGGCTACTGGCCTCACCTGTGATCTGCAGACTTAAGGTTGTCTCTGGTGAGGAGAAGTCTTCAGAGAAGTCTTTCCCCTGTCCCGCCCATCTAATAAATTTCAGATGTAGTCACAGCAAACTAAACTTTGGGACAAGAGGGAAAAGCAATCTATCTGCTGATAGTGTTTATTCTAATTATGTTTGTGTTCCAACTTCACCCTCATTTTAAGACCAATCTTTTCTTATTTTTCCTGTTTTATCTTTTCACTTTTCCCTCTTCCTTCTCTAGTCTGTTTTCCAATTTCCCCTTTTAAAAACCTATTTCAACACTCATGTGATTCTATGCTGTATTTCCCATGAAAATGAAAAGTAAGAGAACTCATGAGCAAAATTTGTATATATATTTTATATGTATTTGTAAATACCTTAGTCTTTTATTTTTTAAATTTTGTTATTTTCAAATTTTCATTTTGACCTTTAAAAAACTTATTTTTTTTTCTTAATATGAACTCCAAGTTGGAGATCTTCTTTTTAGACATCAACTATAATTTATTTTGTTTAATATTTACATCCTCACACCAACTGTTTTCTATACAACAACCAATCTGGTAGACACAAAATATTAATACTTACCATACCATGATGTAGGGCTTAGTTGATAGGAATAAAAAAAAAAAAAAGTGCAGTTTAAGTAGAATAGCTGGTTATTTTTAAACAAAAAATATTGCTTAAATATAAAACTATTTTAATAATCTTTACTATACAATCTCTGTATAAAATTTGAGCCAATTTTTGGTAAAAATTTGCCTTTAAATTTTGCTCCAAGCTTGTATTTTCACCAAGAAGTCATATATCAAGTTTCCTAAACTGCAATTTTCTTCTGTCTTCTAATACCAGAAAACCATTTATTTTAGTGGTTCTCAACCTTTCATTTCATCTGCCAATTCATACCATCTTCAAATCTCTCTCACTGAAGATAAACTTCATCCTTAGTAATAAAGAGGACTAAAGTTTGTGTGAAAAAGGTGAACAGAGGGAGATATAGGATAACCTGAATTTAGAAGAAAGATGCAGATAATTTAAAAAGGCTTACACTTGCTACTATCCATACCCCCCCTTCCATCCCTAGGAATCAATTTTATTGTCTATTAAAAGGTAAAAATGGGGGTGCCTGGGTGGCTCGGTAAGTTAAGTGTCTGCCCTCAGCTCAGGTCATGATCCCAGAATCCTGGGATCAAGCCCAGTGTCTGGCTCTCTGCTCAGCAGGGAGCCTGCTTCTCCCTCTCCCTCTGCCACTCCCAGATGCTTGCTCGCTCGCTCTCTTGCTCTCTCAAATAAATAAATAAAATCTTTTTTAAAAGGTAAAAATATAAGTGTCACAGAGAGATTATTTTTAATTTGGTTATAAAGTTCTTGCCTCCCACCATAAGAGAAAAAAGGAAGACTTTATTAATCCAATTTACTAAAGCATGATCATTTCCTGTATTTGTTCTTTCACTTGCTTGTCAACATGGAAACAAATTTACAAAGAGCAAACTTTAAAATAACAAATACTAATTTTGAAAAAGTAACAAACCAAAGTGTATCCCTAAACAGTTCTTCCAAAGGATACCACAACAGTAAAAATATGTGACACATAAATTATTTTATAACAAAAATATTATCCTATCTTATTGTAGAATAAAATGTTTTTAAAAGAGAATTCTTCCACATTCTAGCTGTCAATATTAGACCCCCACAGAAAAGCTCTACTACAACATTGGCTGGGAAAACAGACTAGAGGCAATTACCAAAAAAAAATCAAATTATAAGTTTAAAATTGGAGGTTATATAAAAATACAATTTCATTTTTTTTATTTGACAATTTTCTTTAGTTTCTTTGGAAGGCACCTTCTGTACTAAATAATCTTGACTTTTTTTCCTTCACTTAAAAAGTTACATTTGCTAAATCACAATAGCCAAGCATTTGAGTAAGCAGTTTTTTGTCTTGTTTTGTTTTATTTTTTGAATAAAACTCTCAAACACATGAGTATACTGCTAGTCAGGAGAAGTAAAGCAAGGAGAAATCCCATAAAAGTCTGGCATACCTAGGGACCATGGTGATATTGGCTAACAAGAATTTCTGGAGCACCTATTATGTGCCAAAAAGTCGATCAATATCCCTTCAGGACTTCCAATACAAAAATGAAACACACACATTTTAATATACAAATAAAAGATACTCCCACTCTCGGGGTGCTTACTGTCTAGTGAGAGAGATAATAAAATCAAATGATTACAAAGGACTGTGGCAATGCTTGATCAGAAATTGGGAAGGAGAGAAGTAATCTAAAATTTGTCAATCTAAACAAAAACAAGGACTAAGGCCATTTCAACTTTACATTCCTTTACTCACATTGAGTCCCAGCTTTGCCAAAAATTAGCTGTGCAACTTGAGGCAGGTTGTATAGACTCTTACTGCCTCTGTTGTCTCATATGTAAAACAGGGATAACAGAATTACTATGTGGATTGATGAATCAATACTTGTAAATTCATGAAATAGTCAGTGGAATATTAACTGATAAATAAATATTTGAATCCCACATTCTCTTTAAATGGTAGTGTTTGCCATATTTGCAATTTTGCTAGGGCAAATCTACAAATCCACAGATTGACAAAATTAAATTACGCAACTTAGAAGGTATTCCCTGTACAAAACTATTGATGGCACATTGTGTTTATTGCAAAGGAAGAGAGCCTGGTTCACTGCAATCAGACTAGAGTCCATAGAGTGATACTCTGCTTTATGCAAGCCCCTGACAAGTCAAGAATGAGCTGATGGAAGACCAAAAACATAGAGGGATGCCTTTGGCTGTGGTGACCTCCTTACAGAGTCAAGGCAGGAGCGCATGTAACTGGGACTCTTCTAACTAACTTGGTCCCATTCTAATATTCTGAAGAAGAGATTTTATTTAAAAACTAGAGAGTAATAATGATCATTTTCAATAACCGATAGCCTTTGGTCTCTCTAAACCAATCAATTCATGTACTGATTGATGCTTGGAAACCATTTTTATCATCATTTTCACATTTTTGGTGATATCTGAAAAACACTAAATGTTTTCTTAAACTGTGGATATAATTTTAACTGGGTAATTTTATGTTAAATGCCTTTTATGTGCCTTTTTGGCATTCTGAGTTGTTTTTCATTCGCTCGATTCCCCCAATCCCTGTCAGGAACTGTAAAGATCTGAGACTACTATATGCGTTGGGATTATCTGGCCAAAATTTAGTTTCATTGATGCTGACATAAGATACAAAATGTCTGTATCAGAAACAAGAGACTTTATTACTCATGGCAACAGTAGCAACCATAGTGTCAGCATTTGCATGTATTCTCTGAGCACTAATTCTCAGAGGGCGTCACAAACATGCAATGGCGTATAGCACCAGAAAGGAACACTGAGTTTCGAGAACCTGAATCTTTTGAAGAAGTCAGCTTGCCTAAACTTTGTCCCAGAGGGAGACATTATTACAGTGGCGAGCAAAGAAATCGGCTTTGTTCAGGAGAGAGATGTTAAATATAATCTTCCAAAACAAACTGTTCACTGTACAAATATCCTTGAAAAGGCTCTGAAGTCAAAGGCAATCAGAGCCTCTGCCCACAAGAAACAGGAGCAATCCATGCAGAAGTGTCCCCCGGCATCCTCTGGGCTATCATGATACTGTGTAAGAATTTACTCTAAATTTATCATGAGGCATAAACTGTCTTTTCCCATCTGGAGGTAATCCAAAGTTCCCAGAGAAACAACCAAAGAAGCAAATAGAAGGAAAAGGTGTAAATTTATTTAACACAGATACTAAAGAGCAAATAGAAAAAAAGAGGGAGAGATGAAGCAGAAGGAAATCACAGAGAATAACAGAACCCATCCCACTCAACTATTGTTTTTAATAATCACAGAATATTACACATACTGCCTGCTGTGGCCTGAAGTGATATTAGAAGTATTAACAATCATTATCTTATTTAATCTTTACAAGTACACACACACATTTTTTTCACATACACGTATATGTCATTTCTGCTTTGTGGATGAAGAAACTGACACTGTGGGATACGTCACACAATTGCAAAGCCAGATTTTAAAACCAAAAATTTAATACTTTACATTTTAACTACTATTATAAAATAGTTCCCTACTATTATAGAAAATATTGGATATATTTGTAGAGTGCCTGCATTAGAAATCAGACTTTCATGTTTTAGGAAAACTTCATTTAGGAGAACTTCATTTGATTCATTTTGAGAAACTTAGATTCCAAATATGTTGAGATAAAGTCACCTGTATGTTTTTTAAAGATATCACCTGCATAAAATGAAGTATGGATATACCAACACGTAAAAGTTATGTAAATTAATATAGTAGAAATCATTCTATTTTGTTTCTCTTGATTATGGTCTCAGAGTAAATGAAAATACTATGATGAAAGTAGAGCACTGTAAACAAACTTAATCAACTCTTAATGTTGAGTACTGCATTGAAAATGCACATAATTTATATCTGAATGAATACACTCTTCCTTGAGCGGCAATTCACATGCATTAAATTGACCATTATTACGTAGGTAAGTGGAAACTGACAAGAACACAGCCAGGAAGAGCTCCTTTCTGCTGAATGAACTCATGGCCTACACCAGTCAAAAGACCAAAAAAGAATGATGTACATTTCCAAGATCCCCGCTTTACAGAACAAACACATCCTGCATATGTGGATGCTTTTTGATTTATGTAAGTGCAGATTATTGATCACACAATTGCTACCACAAAACTATAATTGGAGGCTAATCTTACCCTACAAACCACCGTATTTCCATGTTCTCTATGTTAAGTGCTCAATAAACTACTGGTTCTAGCAAATAAATAAATACATTCTGCACAATTTAATGATGCTATTTGAAAGTACACAGTGATAACTAATTTTTATAGTGGTTTACAATTTTTAAAGATTTTCAGACATTATATTTTTATTCAAAATTGCTTTATTAGCATTATTCCCCCTTTTGAGCACTGTAACTAATGATTTCTTACACCATTTCCTTGCCACAGATGGTCTTTTCTTTCTGTTATTCCTAGTCAAATCCTACTCACTATTCAAGGCTAAATTAAAATATAATCTCTTCCATTAATCATTTTCAGCAGGATTCAGGCACACTATCTCTCGTCTCAATTCATAATATATCTTGCCTTATGATGCTCATTTGGCAACAGAATACATGATGCCATGTGACACCAAATTACTGTCATCACATTTTATTTAATTTTTTTTCATGAATTTTAGAGAACACACCTCCCAACTCTTTTTTGAGTATCTTATGGATGAACTGATCGTTTATATTCCTGACAAGTGCTATCATGATCTAACTGCCTTGTAAAGTGATCAATAAATGTTTGATTATCAATTTTGATTAAGCAGACATAACCTACATCCCAACCAATAAAGAATAATGTGGCAATGCCTCTTTCACCAGCTTTCAAGTCATTAAATGAAATTATAGACATTTTCCTAAAATTTTATTTTTGCTGTTATAAAAATCTTTCATTCAAAAAAAAAATCTTTCATTCATTTTTCTTCCAAAATAAATTTCTGCATAAAATAACCTGTATTCTAATAATATAATTCATATAATGTAAATACAATGAAATGGGCAATAAAAATCAACATAAAATATCAATTTTATCTTTTTTATGCTAAAATTTAAGATATATATATATATATATTTTTTTTTTAAGATTTTATTTATTTGACAGAGCGAGAGATAGCGAGAGGAGGAACACAAGCAGGGGGAGTGGGAGAGGGAGAAGCAGGCTCCCCGCCAAGCAGGAAGCCCGATGCGGGACTTGATCCTAGGACCCTGGGATCATGACCTGAGCCGAAGGCAGACACTTAACAACTGAGCCACCCAGGCGCCCAAAGATAGATTTTTAAATGCACTAGTCCACAAATAATTATCAAGTATGGGACACTGTTAATTCTATTCAAATTATTGTTAGAGAAGAAAAAATAACTAGCATTTATTGAAAACTATTTGGTACCAGTTACTGTTATGTAAGAACTTTCCACATATCCAATAACACCAATAATTTCAAATTTCAGGGGATGAACTGTAGTTAAATAATCTGGCCAAAGTAATACAGCTAGTTAGTGGTGGTGGAGGAGGGCCTGACTCTAGACAGAAATACTTGGAGTACACAGAATATATACCTTCATTTTTTTAATCTAAAGTTCTAAAACCCAAGTTGAGGTAATATAAATGTGTACTAGACAAAAATAAAATGTTCAGGGAAAAAAATTACCATATTCAGGTGATTATTTGACATATTGTATTATTTATGCAGATTTTCAAAACATCTGTTTGTCAAAACGTTCTCATTTACAAAAAAAAGTGGTTTTTTTTCCTTATAATTAAGGTTCACCTAAGAATTGCGGTATCTTACCAAGGTTCTACAGATAAGAGATAAGAGGGTTTTTTTGTTTTGTTTTGTTTTTAAGATTTTATTTATTCATTTGAGAGAGAGACAGACACAGAGAGAGCACAAACAGAGGGAGAGGGAGAGGGAGAAGCAGACTCCCCGCTGAGCTGGAAGGAGGGATGTGGGGCTCAATCCCAGGACCTGGAGATCATGACCTGAGCCGAACAAAGGCAGATGTTTAACCACCTGAGCCACGCAGGCGCCCCTATAGATATGGTTTTAAAATCAGATTATTCCCAAGGACTCCATTTTTTTAAAATCACTTTATAGAAGGTTGATTTAATTGCTGGGAGACCTTTTTTTTTTTTTAATGGTAAAGATGGGTAATTTTTTCTATCTCTGATTATTTTTTTTCTATTTCTGATAAGCATCATTATGCAGGACTTCCTTTCAACAAATTTTTAAAAGTTGAGAAGCAGGAAATGCTGTTTACTATTTATTGCTAGTGAAGGAGCTGACCTGATAGCTTTCGCTGACCTGCTAATCATATCAGTAAGACAAAAGCAGAAACATTTTATCCTGACATTAGCGGTCAGTTCTTTTGGTGAAATATGCCATGATTCCTCAAATTTTATGTTTGTTAGTTGACCTCTTCCCCAATAAACATACATTTTTTTAAAATGCATCCCTGGTTACCTTTTTCTACAAGTGAAAATACTATTAAGAGTGATGAACACTGACAATCTTTCAGAGCCATAGATTTTAAATCCTGGAAAAACTCAGTTTCCTCCTTTCTCAGGAGTACATCTTCTCTGACATGCAACAGTTTTACTATGTTCAGTTTGGTTTCCATACAGAACATTTCTGAATTGTAACCACTTAGGTATTAGCAGAAAATAAATTCCTCATAATTTATGGAAAGGCTTACTTTACACTATTACACAGAAAACCAAATATAAAAATTCCCCAGGATTGTGACTTTACCAAGTATAATACTGCCATCAAGTGGACCACAATAAGATTAACTGTACAGAATACTGAAGCCAATTTCCTTCAATAGGTGCCCTATACCTGATATTGAGAACTATTATAAGAATACGTAAAATAATTTTAAAAAGCCATCTCAGAGGTGATTATATTTTACATATTTTTTCAATATAGCATTGAAATTCTGCAACTGAATAAATTTATTCAGCAAATGAATGAAGTTTGGATGATAAAAAGAAAAAAATGAATCCTCATTCACTATTGATTTAAAAAGGATAGACCTCACCATTTTTACTAGACTCTCAAAAAGTAGTCTTATAACCTACCTGAATCTTCCAAATAGAACTGATTAATCAGAATGTATTCCATAGGTCTATTTCTGTATGAATTTATTTAAACAAGCTCACTTTATTTCTGCCTTAAATTCCCTGAATCTTCAAACCCTTGTAAATATAGAAAAGCTCTGTAAGTTACAGTAGAAAATATCATAGATTCATTTTTTGTCTGGCATATTAGATACAATTTAATTTCTCTTTTAAAACAGTACCAGAAATTATTAAAGAAATGAAAAAAGTACAGATTAAATGCATGGGTTTAAATACTAGCCATATTGGATAAATAGATGAGTTAACAATACTCAAATCCAACAAAAACAAAGATAATAGCTAAAATTTATTTTCTCCCTATGGGTTTTAAATTATTTCATTCAATCCTCACTTCAGATCCATGAGGTTGATATTATCATTCTTATTTTGTAGATTAAGAAACTGAAGCTTAGACATTTTAACTTGGATTTTCCAAAGTCATATAGCTAATAAATCTCTTCAGCAGGAACTTGCCCTCTCTAGGTTTACTGTGCAGGCCCTTGCCTGTGTTTGGGGGCTGTAGGACCAGTGACAGTTTCATTTTCTGAGTCTTTTCCATGTTATTTGGTCTTCTTGGTTTATTTGGTGCTGCTAATCTTTGCGATTGGTGCCTGAGAAGGCAAAAAAAAAGTTTCCCAGGCCCAGTCCCTGGGCGCCCCTTGGTGGTGACAGGTTTCAGGCCAGCAGGCATGAAGAGGCTTCCTTGGCCAAACACTTGTAGCAGAATTTCCCTGACTGTTTAGGGCAGAAAGCACTTCCCAGAATTCCTGATACAGGTGATACAGGTACCTCAGGTGTCCATGACGTGTCTGAGGCGGGGCAGGAGGTCTCAGGCCCATGGTGTCTCTTTGGCAAGTAACACCTGCTGCAGGGAGAAGGAAGTCTTAAGTCGGAGGGGGCAAAGAGGCTTCTAGAGTTGGGCTACTTGATGTGGTGCAGTCCTTCTGAGAGGTGCCATCCGGCTGCCCTGTATCCATCTACTGGAGAAGAGCATCTCAAGTGCTGTGAAGAGTGCTTCCCCTGCAGTGGTGCAGAGCCTCTGCCATGCGTTGTCACAGGGACTCTGTTTGATCCAAAGGAGGCATGCACCTGCCAGGGTTGCTGTCTGTTGCTAGCTTGGGGTCAAGAGAAATTCAGGTCCGGATCACATCTTTCTGTTGGGTGAGGGGATGTAAGATGCCATCCTCTATGCTGTCCCTCTAGCTCTGGGATCTCAAATCAATTTTCTTTCTCCTTTTTATCTTTCAGATTTTTCCTCTGGTTGCCTCCTACATGATTTCCAGTGTTTATAATTGTACTTAGCAGGGAGGAGTAGAGAGAAATAGGTCCATGTCATCTTGCCCAAAATGACCATCTCTCTGAATGACTTTTAATGTTCAAACCTAACAATGGAGTTCTTTTTCAAAAGTCTTTCAGAATTTAAACTCAATCTCTTTAGCATGGGATAAAACAGTATGTGTGGTCCCATAATTTTTAATCCTCAATTCTCACCACATTTCTGTATGCATGGATCACTCCAGCTAGGTGCTGTGCGACTTAAAATCTCAGATTCATGCAAGTCCCATTCTTCATTTCCTTTAAGTCATACTCCAGCTTTAAGACACAACTTCAGCTGTCCACTCCTCAGTGAACATCTCCTGACTTCCCATTACTAAATCAGGTACCCAATTCTATGTCCCTGCTCTTTACTTTCTCAACACTCTCGCTGGTATCACCTACCAGGATGTCTGATGACAGTTAATATTTCCTCAGTTCCTAGAATAGGTCTGCATATTGTAGACTATCAGTAACTGTTAAATAGTCATAGACGGTGTTAGTTAAGCATCAAAAGTGGCTCTGCAGGAATGGTAAACTGAACAGAAATTAACTATTATTAAAGAAATGCATAGATGTTCAAAACTGTTACTTTACTAAGGGTCTTACCAATATTGTTTTCCTTAATTCTCAAGGTATATATTATTACCTCTTCACAGATGAAGAAAGTGATTCAGTAGTCCTTTTCCTAGTTCATGCTGACTATTATTATCATGATATTATCTAATTAAAAACTAGATTTAGAAATATAAGTTACCCTTTACTAACTAAAATATTGGGGAGACAGGGATATCTTGAAACTATTCTTAAAAAATAAGTAAATGGACTCTATTAAAAAAGACCTTGGGGCGCCTGGGTGGCTCAGATGGTTAAGCGTCTGCCTTTGGCTCAGGTCATGGTCCCAGGGTCCTGGGATCCCTGCTTGGCAGGGAGCCTGCTTCTCCCTCTCTCTCTCTACTGTTCCCCCTACTTGTGCTATCTTGCTCTCTCTGTCAAACAAATAAATAAAATCTTTAAAAAAAAAAGATCCCCAAAAAGCACAAAGTATAAATGAAAACTGTCCATCAATCAGATATCACAAGGATAAACACTGTTAACATTTTCATGTATTACAATTAAGTAGTTTCTATGCATTATTTCTTATGCAAAGATAAAATAAAGACATAGCACCCAACTTAGAATGTACAAAAGGATATATATATGTATGTATTACATATATATATGTATGTGTTACATATATATATGAAGAGAGAAAGAAAAAAGTATGTTTCATTCCTACTCTAGCCTCTAAACAACCCATTTTTTCCTCCATAGTCAACCTTTATTATATACTGAATTTCTCTATATATTTGGATCTGTTACTTGATTTTTATTTTGTTCTATTGATCTGTCTGTACTTGCACCAGTAGCAAACTTTTACTTCTGTAGCTTTACAATATATTTTAATATCAGCTAGAGTAGCATTTATTCTTTTTAATTACTGTAACTTTGTATATTTTAGTATGTGATAGGACTAATACTCTCATATTATTCTTCCTTTTCACAGAAGTTACCTGACTTATCTTATTTGTTCATTTTCTCCTAAGTACTATATATCATCTATTATAATTCTTTTTAAAATCCATTGATATTTTTAAAAATTTAATTAATTTATAGATTAACTTAGGAGAACATTTTTATAAAACTTTTTCTTCTTATCCAGGACTACAGACTACAATTCCATTTCTTCAAGATTTTTTTTTTGCATACCACAAAATCTTGCAAAATTTTCTTTGAAATCATCTTGTATATTTCATGTAGAGTTTTAAGTATTTTACTATTCTTGATGCAATTTTAAATGGAATATTTACTTCCACTGTAACTTCCAAATAGTTTTTATTGGAATATAAGAAAGCAGTTAAATTATTTCTGTATATTAATATTTTACATTGCCATATTAATTCAATTCTTTTTTTATTTTTTTAAGATTTATTTATTTATTTGAGACAGAGAGCACACACTAGCTTGGGGGGGGAGCAAAGGGAGAGAAGCTGCAGTAGACTTCCCAATGTGGGGCTTCCAGGAGCCTGAGATCATGACCTGAGCTAAAATCAAGAGTCAAATGCTTAACCAACTGAGCCACCCAGATGTCCATCTCTTTTGGTTTTTATTTTGTTGTTTTTCTTTTTTTTTTTTTTAAGATTTTATTTATTTATTCATGAGAGAGAGAGAGAGGCAAAGGGAGAAGCAGGCTGCCCCATCGGAGCCCGATGCGGAACTTGATCCCAGGACCCTGGGATCATGACCTGAGCTGAAGGCAGACGCTTAACCGACTGAGCCACCCAGGCATCCCTATTTTGTTGTTTTTCAAATAACTATCTTCAGTTTTCCATGTAAACAATTTTACCATTAGCAAATAATGATAATTTTATCTTTTCCTTTTAAAATTTTATTTATCTTATCAAATTACATTGGCACCTATCTTTAGAACAATGTTACATAATAATCATGATCAAGATTATACTTGCCTTGTTCCTTATTGTAATGGGGAAACTTTCGCAAGGGTTCTAAGAATTTGCCCCTGATTCTATTATTACCATCGCAGATAATCTGCTGGGTTTAGCTCCTTTTTTTTCCATGCACATATTTCAATGCTCAGTTTACTCACATCTTCCCTGTAAGACTTTCTTCAGTTCCTCCATTCTGCAAATTCACCCAGTAGTGATCCCTTTAACATGTATTCTTTGATATGTTACTTACTTATTCATTAATTCAGTATTGATTGATCATCTAGCATATGGAGGACCCTGAATGAGGTAGTTTTGTTTTAAAACTTGAAATAGCATAGTCTCTGTCTTTGAGGGGCTAAAAGTACAATGAGAGAGCAGAACTGCTTGCTTGTTATTTGTGTATCTTTGGAGACAATATGGAATAGTGTTTATAATTGTGGACTTTGAATTGAGACAGTTCAAGGCTTTTAATCCTTACCATCTATGAAACCTTGACAAATTACTTAACCTCACTAAGCCTCATTTACCTCATGTGAAAATAGGATGTGTCTCATAAAGGTTTTTATAGTTATATATGATGATGCTTGAACAGATCTGAGCACAGTATCAGAACACAGAGCTCAATGAATGTTAGTTATTGTTATAACTATAAGCATTGCTGCAATTAACAGACTCAAAAGCTATTAGAGGTTCACACAATGTGTCATAGGACACAAGAAGTCTTTCAGAAAGCACATAGAAATGGTCTAAAAGAAGAAAATGAGATTATCTGACAGAAAAGGGTAGAATTTTAAGGAAAGAAGTATTATAGAGGAAGAAAAAGTATATACAAGGTGATTGGGGATAAATAAGAGGATGGCATGCTGAGAAACAAAAGGTGTTTCAATAAAATTCAGGAGACACGCTGGGAAGGGGGTCTCTTGAATCATATGCTACAGTTTCTGTTCTATTTCTTAAGCAATCACATATGTTTTTGTACAATTACTTAACTATTTCATTATTTCCAACACCTTTTGATTGCTAAGATTATATGACTAGAAATCTAAAAAGTCGATTTTCTATATTCTACATTTACTTTGCCAAATATTTGGTTAGTGCTTTGTATGTATTAATATCTATTGAATAAATAAATGAACATACAGTATACAATATAAAAGAGTAATTTTATACCTACTAGATAAGTGATCATCTAAAACCAGAAAGTCAATACTTGCATAATTTAAATTTCACCTTCCACTCCTTCCCCTTAATTCATGTGGACTGGTTTTCTAACTCTTAGACATACAAGAGGGAATTCTTCACAGCTTGTCTTCAATTTTATGTTAGAAGGAAACCATGATGATTTTAGGCAAACTGCAACGTATCGTTTAAAAGCCATTACCTCACATTTACTAAACTTCGGATACAGTACTGGCCATATAGATAAATGAAACACGGTTTCTACTTTCTATAAGCTTAGAGATTGTTAGGGGAAAAAAAGAGATTTTTTTTAAATATGTATAAAGTCATATTCCAGATAGTGGAAATGTAGTTGAGTACTCTCTTGAGTACAGTGGCTTAGGAAGACTCGTAATGACAGTGTTATGCACAGTAGTTTGTGGAGAAAAAGACTTGAACAAAGGGACAAAAACCAGGAAACTAATGCAATAATCTTAATGCCCCCATAAGGGACACTGAAAAGCTCAATCTATTCTACCCATGAAGATAGATTTGGAAAATGGTATTAATACTTATCACTGACTATTTTTTTAATTATATAGTATTCAGTCTCTCAAAAAGAAATTAATTCTCGTAAGTTTGTACCCTGATAAATAAGAAAAAGTTCTAGACAAATATGCTCTACTATTAATGGTTTTGCATATTCCAATCATCCTTTTTAATGTTTCTATAATGTATCTAATCTTAAGTTAAAAAAACTAAACAAATAAAAAATTAAGTGATAAAAACACAAACAAAATTAGATCTTTCCTTTACCTTAAAACAAGATCTTTGAGAGAAATAAAGACAGAGAGTGGGTATAGGGTGGGGAGGGGAAAAGGGAGAGAAAAAATCTTAAGCAGACTCATACCCAGAGCAGAGCTGGATGTGGGACTCGATCTCATGACCTGACCTGAAATCAGGAGTTGGATGCTTAACTGACTGAGCTACCCAGGCGCCCCAAAACAAGATCTTTCAAAACAATCAGAGCTATAGTATTCTGGGAAGAAAAATATTTTTTTCAACTACCTAGACAGCAAAATAGCTTGATACTCACTTTTATAAGGCATACAAACATTCCTATAAAATGTGATCAATGTTAAAACTTTTACTGTTTCTTTTTTTTTTAAGTAATTATATTGCATACTATAGCCTGAATTAAAGACTACTCAGGAAGAACTTATGCAATTTTTTTCAGAGTTGCTACTCATTTACATTATTGCTTTTTATTAATAAGATGCAATGCTATAAATAATAAACATGAAAATTACAACAGTTCTTTGTATTTTCATTACCAGGTCAAGCTAGAGAGAAGATCAATATGTTTTCTAGGATAACTTGTATTTAGATGCACACAAGCATGATAATGCATTACTTTTGAGGTAGGCCACAAACACAGACACATAAACACTCATGTACATTTTTGAGTAACACTAAATCATGACCATATCGATGCTTTCAAATGAAATTTCATTAAGCACTTGAAAGCTCTTTTGGAATTTAGACAAATTAAAAATGAACCATTACCTAATAATGGCAGACATTTGATGTTAAAAAGCTTTCAGGTTTAGTATTCAAATTAAATCTTGATTTTAAGTGGAATTATGTTGAGTGTAATCTAAGCTTTCACTGACACTTAACCTAACTACTATTGATATATTGCATAATTATATAAAATGCCTCAAAACAAAATGAATATAAATTTTCATAATTTCATCATTGTGGATAAAGAGGAGACATCTGCATGCTGATATGAAAGATATAACTGACTAAACTGTATAAAAGCTGGATTAAATTTTAGTCACATGCATATGGCTTTAAGCATAATTTATGATCACACTGTGCTTATTTATATTTATGCATAAAATTCCTCTGTTAAGGCATAACATTTCTATAAATTTTACAGAGCATTCTTTATGTAACATTCTATAACAATTGGTCTAACTGGTGTTTGTTCTTTGGTCTGTTTTTTAACCTCATTATGAGCATTCCATACAGAAAGAGCAGCACATGCAAAAAAGGTCTTATAGCGGAAGATAGTAGAGTATTCAAAGAAATTAAGGAAGGAAAGTGTGGTGAGACAATAGGAAGAAAGAAGGAGAGTAGTATGGAATGACACCACAAAAACAAGGAGGGCTCAGACCATCATAGCTTACAAAGAAAAAAAAAATTTTAGCTCTTGATTCTAAGAACGATTAATTTATGAAACAGTTTAATCAGGGAAATGATAAAATTTGTATTTTATAATGATTACTTTGTCTGAAATATGGTTTGGAACATAGTCAAAGAAAAATAGATAGATACTATGGGAAACTATTAAATAAATCCAAGAGAGAAATGATGCTGTCGGGTTTAGAAAGATAAAGGCCATATGTCTTGTTCATGGTTGTACTCTCAGCATCTTTAGCAAAGTTCAGTAAATGATTTTGTTAATTTGTCCCTTTTTTATTACATGATTGAAAGTTACTCTTCAAGGCAGATTGTGTCTTTTGTACTACAAATTATTTAAGAGTTTCATACTGCATATTTTCAGCCACCAAAAAGTTATCTCCTCATCCTGAGAATAACTAAAAAAGAACCTAACACTTGTCTTATAAAGTATTACATTGGGAAAGATTAGCATCAGCATCCAAAACAAAAAATGTTAAGGTATTCTTTTGCTCAGCACTTGCCACCACAAATTGATATTTTTCTTAAATTTTTAATTCCAAAATATTGAAACTACAAAAATGCCTATAATACCCATACAGTTTAAGAGACAACTTGATCTCT
Organism: Mirounga leonina; assembly: GCF_011800145.1. Lineage (NCBI taxonomy): Eukaryota > Metazoa > Chordata > Mammalia > Carnivora > Phocidae > Mirounga > Mirounga leonina. The sequence goes on from NW_023270323.1 coordinate 7,855,214, forward strand.
TTTTGTTTCTTCCCTTCAAATACTCTGTCAGTAACATGGCAATTGATGACTTCAATCTCTGTGGTTCTGCCATTATATCTTTAAACATATATTTCTATTAACTGTTCTTCTTCTTTTTTTTTTTTAAAGATTTTATTTATTTATTTGACAGAGAGAGAGATAGCGATAGCAGGAACACAAGCAGGGGGAATGGGAGAGGGAGAAGCAGGCTTCTTGCCGAGCAGGGAGCCCGATGTGGGATCATGACCTGAGCCGAAGGCAGACGCTCAATGACTGAGCCACCCAGGCACCCTATTAACTGTTCTTCTTAAAAGTCAGCTTACACATAAGCACAATTTTTTAAATCTATTATTGGTAATTATCATTGGTAAAATCAAATTTTATTCTGACAATAAACCATCTGATAGTACCAAAGACTTTTTTTTTTTTTTTTTTTAGTGCCAAAGATTTTAAATGCAGAGAACATGGTTTTATTTTTTCTTGTTTTTTTCCTCCCCCTCTCTGCATCTTTGGCAAATATACAGACTATTGCAGGTGGGAATCATGGATCTCTCACTGGAGTTTGTCAAATTAATATTATGAGGAGACCAAATTTATAAATATTCAATATTTTATATACACAATAAGAAAGTGTCTCAGTAAATATGAATTCTTCAAAAATAAATCAGCACATCTAATACACACAAGTTCTCTTTTGAAGTTATTTTGTTCTTATTTGGTTATATCTATTAGAATGTTCATACATACATTCATTCACATGTTTATTATGTATTTATGAAGCACAAGTTACTGGGCTGGGATGAGGGCAAATGGAAAAATAAAATACAGTGCTACATATATGTTGTAGAGAGAACCCCATAAAAAAGAACATTATACAAATAAATGCAAATAAGCATCATAAGAATTATGAAAGGAACATGTACATAACACAGTACCTTGGGAGAAGTCCCATGAGTTAAATCTTGAAATATGTTAAGAAATGGACAAATTGTTTTTATGTAAGAATATTTTAGGCAGAAGGATAAATGAATACACAGCAAAATGGCTTCAATAATTGGGCTGGGTATGATTTTCATACATGTTGCAAAGGGGAAAATATTTAGAGGTGAGGAGAGAGATGAAGGCAACCATTAGGTCCTGAAGGGTCTAATAAACAATTTGAATTTTATCGTGAATGCCTTTAAATTGTGAAAAAGTAATTGACCCAATTTTTCTTAAAAAAAAAAAAAACTTACGACAACAATGTGAGAATATATTAGAGCAGACCAAAACTAAATAATAGTCTAGTTTAAAGGCTACTACAGTTACTTAGGTGATAATAATAGGTAATAATTACTTATTGCATTACCTGAATTCAGGTAATGATAGTGACAATGGAGAGAGGACAGTTTCAAGTGTTAATTAAGAAGCTGATTTAATAAAATCTCATACTTAGGGCACCTGGGTGGCTCAGTTGGTTAAGCGACTGCCTTCGGCTCAGGTCATGATCCTGGAGTCCCGGGATCGAGTCCCGCATCGGGCTCCCTGCTCGGCAGGGAGTCTGCTTCTTCCTCTGACCCTCCTCCCTCTCATGCTCTCTGTCTCTCATTCTCTCTCTCGCAAATGAATAAAATCTTAAAAAAAAAAAAAAAAATCTCATACTTAAAGGATGTGGAAAAATGACTTTGATAAGGGAACTGATAAGGACCTCAAGAATATAGAAGAGAAAGTTTGCAATATAATGAAGATGGTCCATTTTGAACATATTAAAAATGACTTGTCTGTGGGTCATCCAGTTAAAGAGGCTAACCTGAAGATAGAGATTTTATTGTCATCAACTAAGAGTTAAGTAGATTATATCATTCAGGGGAAAATGCACTGAAAGAAGATAAACGCCCAGACTAATTATCCCAGGAACATCAATACTTAAGGAAAAGGCGTGAACAAATTTGTGAAAAAATAAATAAGAGAATATGAAAAGAAGAAAAAATACAATGGTCTGGAGCTCCAAAAGTGTGTTTTAAGAATAAGGAAATAATCAACAAAATAAAATAACAAAAAAGAGAAGGATGATGAAGTCCACTGATGATGACAATGTGGAAATTTGGGGTATCCTTAGCAATAGCAGTTTCCACAAAGTGAAAGATTTCAGGGTGATTGGCTTTGAAGGGTAAAAGAAGAAGTAGGGTGACAGAGGGATATCCAATGCTGTGCTTCTTTTAGTCATGAACAAGATTCTTAACTAATGAACTTTCCTTCAGGAGCTGAATGTAACCACATATAGATTTATATGTAAGATGTAGCATGGCAAATTGAGTGAGCTGCACTCTCAGAGTCTCCATTTTTTTTGTGGAAAGAAAGGCACAGTTACCTTGTGACAATAGAGGATGGGGTAAAGGTGGCAGTAATACATGTTGGAAATTTACAGTGAGGTATGGAAAGCAAGATGGTGGGAGATGGGACAACTAGCCAGGTGGCAATAAGAACAGGACAAGTGTGGAAGCCTCATGTATGCCGTGATATCAAGTCACTCTGTTTCCACAAAAGTACTAGATTCCTGAATCTCTTAAATTGTTGTAACCCATTCTCAGCTCAAAGTGAACCTTTCTTGGTCTAAAAAAACAGAAAACAAAATGTTCTTTTGGTTAACCTCCCCTTTCACTCATCTGTCATTTTAAATTCAGATCTTACACTATCTGCATTTAAAAGAAAATAATTTGCTGTCTTACTTTGCTCGTCAATAATTCATCTTGGAACTAAAGATGAACCAGATTTTTTTTGTATTTTGAGGGGAGGTAATCATGAGAAGAACAGATCAGTGCCAGCTAATTACAATTCTACCAAAAACTTAGGTTTTAAAATTATAACTAGATAATTGATGTAGAAGTGTTTTGTTGCTTTATCTATGCATATAAGTTAGGCATTCTATAATAAAATATGCTATAAGATACTCTATGTTTCTTTCATATCCATTATTTCTCAGACTTATTTGATCTCCATTATTAAAGCATATGCAGGTCTAATAAATTATTCCCAAATGAAAGAGTATTTGTTAACTTTAGTTAGTGTAATAATAAGTCCGTTTCAGCCTAGGAAAAAAGAAACTCAATTCAGTGTTTAAACATCCTGACAGTCATGATAAAATGGAAAAGTATTTTACCCAGGCCATTAAATGCTAAAAGTTTACATGTGAATAAATAGATACCTCAGATGATCTTTAATATGTAGTGATCTCCTCCTCCCCCCAAAAGGTCATAAAATTGTCAATCCTATATGACAGCAACAGTTCTCAAAATTATATTCTATTTGGAAATACGCACAATTTCTCTTTTGTTACATTATAACTCTTTACAATGAAAACCCATTAATTCAAATCTTGAGCATTTTTCAAGTCATATGCTAAAATGTGCATTAAACACATATTGTGAATTTGTTCAAAACTTCATTATTATTCAATATGTCCAATCATTTGGTTACATTTTCAATGTTCCAAGATAAATCGAATGTTCATTTTGAGAAACGTCACCGGGCTGTAATGGATGCATACTACAGTTCATAATGAAATTTCAAATTAATGGAAAGTATACTCTGAATGATATTAGTATTTCTGAGACATCCATGAATCTTATGGGAATGGTTAGAAATAAAAAAGAAGAAACCTATTAAAGTGCTCAAAATTGCTAAGTTGTAAAGTACAGAAAAGTTGGCATGTTAAATTAGTTGAATTACTGAGAGTCCAAAATTACAAATTACGCAATATGCATCCGAGCTGATTTGACAGCTTTTAATTTTTTTCATTGCTTTATAACTGCTGTAATTATAATTTCCTCTGAATCTGTAAACTATGCCAAAACGTCTGATTTCTAAATGTTTTAAACTACCACAAATTCACAAATGAAATTCAATTTGACAGAAACAATTTGAGTAATAGCACAGCTTTCTCTGAGGACCTATTTTTCTTTTTTTAAAACAAAAGCCTCTTTTGTTACACAGGAAATTTACTAGGAAAGAATAAAGGAGTCAAACTTCCCTTGTTTTGAGTGCTTGAGGATGAATGTAAATCAATGTTTCAGAATAAACAAATACAGTTGGAGCCTAACAATCATGTATTAGAATGTTTTTTAATATAAAAAAGTCCTTGAACCACTTGCAGTAATTCTCCTTTTGTGTAGCCACCAGAGAAATTAATATGTAACTTGCTGATTTAGAAAAGTCTATTTTAGCAGGTTCTTATTCTAGTGGCATAAAATCATTTAAAAGAGGGAGGAGGAGTTCCTACAAACTCGCAAATCTTCATCTCCTCAATCATTCATTTCTTCTTTCTTCCATTCATTTAATATGCATTCTATGACTTCTTGGTGAAAGACCCTATACTAGAGCCTTAGAGATGTTTCATTAAAAAAAAAAAAAAAAAAAAAAGTCCATGCCCTCAAGGATCTTTATTTAAGTATGGGGTGAGGCCAACAATAAACAAGTAAACAAATACATAATATGTAAAATAGTGATAAGTGATACAGAGAAAAAAAAAATAAAGCAGGGTAAAGAGGATCTAGAGGGATAAGAAAATGTTCTACACAGAACCATCAGGGATGACCCAAGATAAGGAGATATTTGAGCAGAAATCCAAAAGAAATTTGACAGGCAAAAACCTGGAGGAGAGGTGTTCCAGGCAGCAGGAATTACAAGTACAAAAAACTGAGATGAGAAATTGCTTGACAAGCTAGAGAAAAATCAGGGACGCTAGAGTAGCTAGCAGAGTAAGCAAATTAGTAGAAAATATTTATAAAGTGAAAGCAAGGAATAAGGTCATTTAGGGAAACTTAAGCCATTGTAAGCCCTTTGGCTTTTTCTTTGGGTAAGTGGGAAACCAGTGGAAAATGTTAAGAATACACATAACACAATGTAATTTAGTTATATAGGATCACTCTAGCAACATGAAGAAAACGGACTTTAGGTGAGCAAGAAGAGAACACAGGGAAAACAGTTGGAGACTCTAGCAATAACCCAGCCAAGAAGGAGCACTAGAAATGTGGTAGTGTTTCCCAACATGTAAATGAAAACTGGTCAGATTCTGGATGTCATATAAAGAATAAAAGAATCTGTGAATGAAATTTCTCAGATGAGGAATATGGACAAGGATAACTTCAAGATTTTTGTCATGAGTAACAGGAGAAAGTAGGCAGTAGGATTTACTAGTCTGGAGCTCTATAGACGGAAAAAGATTCTTCTTTCCCAAAGGATTATATTATTAACTATGTAAATATATAAATCATGTACTATGAAAAGTTACAACAAACTTTTTTTAAAGCCTTATTTATTTTAAGTCAATCAGAGAAAGACAATTATCATGTGCTCTCACTGATATGAAGAATTTGAGAAACAAGACAGAGGATCATAGGGGAAGGGAGGGAAAAATGAAACAAGAAGAAACCAGAGAGGAAGACAAACCGTAAGAGACTCTTAATCTCAGGAAACAAATTGAGGGTTGCTGGAGTGGAGGGGGGTGGGAGGGATGGGGTGGCTGGGTGATGGACGTTGGGGAGGGTATGTGCTATTGATGAGGGAACAGAAGGCTGGCTGAAGACAAAGCATAAGCTGACACCCTGCAACCTCCCCCCAGCCCCCACTCCTGCGTGGGACATGTGCGACATTCCTCAGTCACTCCTGGCTGCCCTAAAGGAAAAACAAATGGTTAACTGATAGAGATCACAGTCTTGCAGGACAGGAGTCTCCCTCCGTTTACACGAAAGTCTTAGCAATTTACAAGGACAAAGCATTTCTACCAATGGCCTAGGTTCCCGAAGTGAATGTAGATACAATTAAATGTCCTTATAATCTGCAGCCCATTGACAGATACTTGAGGAGGGCAAAGTGTAATGTTCTCCAGGAAGCTCCCAACTATCTTACTGTTAATGCCTTACTAGAAGGAAAACAACCTTAACTTGACAGTGGCAAGGCCTCGGGTATCCTGTGAGTCTTCCTTAACATACAAAAATCCTTTAGAAACGTCCCTTTTCCTTACCTCCTCCAACTCCCAAGTATATAACCAGACACCCCTCACAACCCCAGTGCAGCAGCTCTTTCTGCTCACGGGTCCTGTCCCCTTGCTTTACTAAACCACTATTTTGCACCAAAGATGTCTCAAGAATTCTTTCTTAGACGTCGGCTCTGGACTCCACCGCACTGAACCTCACCTATATTCCAAAACCCCATCACTATGGTGAGCGCTGTGAATTGTGTAAGACTGATGAATCACAGACCTGTACCCCTGAAACAAATAATACATTATATGTTAATAAAAAATAAATTAATAAAGTAGTATTTTCCAACAAAAACAAAACAAAAAAACAATTCACACACTAAAAAAAAAAAAAAAAAAAAAAAGATTTATTATTTTAAAGAGACAGCATGCAGGGGGTAGGGGCTCAGGGAAAGGGAGACAGAATCTCAAGCAGACTCCATGCTGAGCGTGGAGCCTGATGCGGGGCTAGATCCCGAGACCCTGAGATCAAGACCTGAGCTGAAACCAAGAGTCTGACACTTAACTGACTGCACCACCCAGGCTCCCCAACAAACATTTTAAATCTAGAGAAGCACATGTGTGCACATCATGTTATTAATTCAATAGACACTGCTTTTACTCAGGACTCCTGCAGAAACTATGCTACCTACCAGGAATATATAGTCTACAAATTGAAAATCACTATACTAACTTATTTTATTATTTTATGTGGTTAGACCTAAAGTATGTTATGATGTGAATACAATAATAAGATGCATACCTCATGTGGAATATCTGTTTATCAAAGAACATAGGTGTAATAGGAGATAGCCTCTGTCACTCTCATAGCTCACTATAGTAAGAATAGTAATTAGCTGAAGCAGATAAATAGTATGCCTGATTTAAATAACATATTCTCAATATTTCTTGCGTAAATGAAAGTACAGAGCCAGAAAGCAGTCACTTAAGTTAAACTCAACGAACATTCCTTGACTAATACTATGCTTAAAGATAAAACAATGAACAAGCCTCAAGCCCTCAGAAGGTAATCAGAATGAAATATTTTTATTTCCTTACAAAAGATGGCATATTTTTGTGTTTTGCTTGCTTTTCCGTGTAAGGTGTAACAGAATGAAAATAGCTAGAAAGTTGCTGTTTAAAACAAGACACTAATAGGGGCACTTGGGTGGCTCAGTCATTTGAACGTCATGATCCCGAGGTCCTGGGATTGTGCCCCGCACAGGGCTCCCTGCTCAGCGGGGAGTCTTCTTCTCCTTCTCCTTCTGCCCCTCCCCACTGCTTGTGCTCTCTCTCTCTCTCAAGTAAATAAATAAAAAAATAAAACAAGACACTAATTGCAGACATTTTTTAAAAAGCAGAAAGAAAAAATACAAGGTAGATAAAAAGCAATGAAAAAAAGAGAAAGCAATCAGAAAATAATTTGAAAAGTGTAGTTAAAATCTTTTTAAATTGATTAGCTCTCATTCCTGATAACTGGAAGCATAATCAGACCTCCAAATTTCAATATTTGGCCTTTGCTATGTTCATTATTATAAGAACCTTGTATGACCTTGTAAAAATAGAGAAAACTTAATGCATCATAAACAAGAGTTAATGCTGAAAACTTCTAAAAATAGAGTGTAGCAGCATCTCTATTAAGAAGTAAACAGCATTTTAAAAAGAAAGTATACACATATTTTGACATATTCTAATCTCCTGATGTTATAAAGAAAAACTAAGAGTTCCATTAAGGCTAAGTTATTCAATCATTACATACTTATTGAATATACCATGACTGCCAGGCACTGCTGTTCTTGCTGAGGTCACAGTGGTGATCATGAAATGATATCATTACTTTCACCAGGTCTATAGTCCAGTGTGGGAGAATGTTGTCAATCAAATAGTAACACTAATAAATGTATAATCACAAAGTGGGATTAAGGGTACTAAAGAAAAGGAACAAAGTTCTATAAAAGTCTGTAAGATAGTAATTACAAAATAAGATGACACAGCTTGTAGCTAAAACCTAACGGACAGTTTTCTTGTATAATTGATTATCATGAGAAGGGTATCCTATTCAGAGTGAACCTTAAGAGTTTTAATACTTAAAATACCTGAAGAATTCTAAATAATGCCTAATCAGCTAACCTAGATATACAGTATCAATGAATAATCAATCAGTGCTTTCTGAAGCTCACACTGTCAGGTAGAAAAGAATTCAACTACCAAAAACTCAAGCTCTAAAATCAAGAACATTCATTACCTCTTCCTTTAAAGTAGGGATTAAAAGCATGGACTCCAGAGGTGCCTGGGTGGCTCAGTCAGCTCAGCAGATGGCTCTTGATTTTGGCTCAGGTCATGATCTTTGGGTTGTGAGATCGAGCCCCAAGGTCTGGCTCCACACTCTGTGGGGAGTCTGCTTGGGATTCTCTCTCCCTCTAATGAAAGATAGTCAGAAGAAAGTAGGCAGGGACAAGGGACCCTGCCCTAAGAGGAAATCAACCTTAAAAGGATTCTACACCACCCTGAAAAGAGCCCTCCACCCTTTCTCATGTGAACAACTGCCTATAGGTAAATGAGTGCGTGGACAAAAAACCTGATTGGTTGTCAGGCCCATGAAGAGTTAATCAGATTAAAATGGCCCACCAACAAGCCAATAAAACCCCCTAGACTTAGAAACTCCGGTGGCAACTCTCTCTGGTCCCTTCCCTCTTTGGGACCTTTGTACTATCGCTCAATAAACTTTTTCTGCCCATCACATTTTGTCTTGTCTACCTCTTCATTCTTTGAAGTGGCATGACCAAGAACCACAGGCACCGAAGGAAAAGAAATGCTACAACACCTCTCCCTCTCCCCCTCCCCCTCTCCCTGTTCCTCAAGCTCTCTCTCTCTCTAAACTACATAAATCTTTAAAAATAAATAAACAGGCAAACAAACAAACAAATAAATTGCTAGCATGGACTCTGGAGTCAGGTTTTCCAGACTCATCCTTACACTTACTAGTTTTGTGACTCATTACTTAATGTTATTCACTGTTTCTGTGCTTCAGTTTCCATATCTGTAAAAATGTGAACAGTATTTTTACCATATCTCATAGGATATGAATAAATAAGCGATACAGTATAAACTACCAGTGTAACAGAAAATCAAAGTAGAAGTTTAAATCAGTAAAGGCTGGAATATCCAAAGAGAGTTTTACAAGGGAAAGAAGACTTTAATTAGACATTCATTAATAAGTAAGAAGGGATAAGTGAAGAGGAAGGTATCAGATACCTGTAAGGGAGGATAACAAGATGGGCCAAATTCCAGACATGTTTGAAGAATAATGAGAGAAGAGGAACTGTACAAAAGTATGGTATGAATATCAGCAGCATCAATTATTTGGAGTATGAAAAGTTAACTGAGATTATTTCAGATACCACATCTAACTAAGCCTTAAGGAAATACCCTTTTCCAGCTACCTATCCGTGGGAGGCCCACTTTTCTTACAAAGCAAAATATTGTAATAGATTGAACTTAGAAAAGAGCCCAGTGGTCTTCTATTAAACCAGACAATGAAGAGATTTGCAAAAATATAAGAACATGCCCCTGTCCTTTCTATTTATCTTTAGTTTGGGGAAAATACAGTTATTTTTCATAAAATTATTTTATTTAACAAATAATAGCTTTACTACTGTTATTTGAAAATGAAAATATTTTTCAAATACCAACTACTAATAAGGTTAATAATAATTGATATAATGCACAAAAACAAAAGCTCTTCCAGGTCCTTAATAATTTTTAAGAATTCCCCCAGCTGCTGGGTTTGGGTAACAGACAGCTTTCAACTAAATCACTCTTCAGGGCTTGGCCTCAACTCTCAGCCCTTGCTGCTTCGCCAAAGTGGGTCATAACCCCTTCTTAGGGCAGCCTGCATCAACCGGTTAATGTGAAAGTACAGAGATTGCTTCCACTTGCATCAATTTCAGACAAACAGGAAGCACCATCTCAGGCTGAGAGGTCACTCTAGGGTCAGTTGAGACTCTGTTGTACTGCATCACAGTGCAACTTATCCTTCTATCCAATCCTGCTTCCTTCATTCTGCACCCCTTGTATTGTATGGATGGAGGTTTCTGTGATTTGTCCTAAATGACCAACCACCCTGACCTGCACATACTAGGCAGGCTAAAGAATGTTGTTTGTGAGACTTGTGCTGTGTAAGTGACCTTGGGATCCTGATTAGTTGACATTGGCTGGCCTCCAGGTCAGAATTGGCCCTCCTGGTCTGGACTCCAAGAGCTGTAAATCTTTCCTTCCATCCCCTCCGGCTCCAGGATGGGCTGGCCCCCCAGAATGGAATCTGGGAGGGGAGGCAAGCACACCTAGCCCAGGCTCCTTGAAGATGTAAAGACATGGTAACATAATGAAGCTCACTCAAAACTGCACGTAGGCAAACAAATGCTTAACTTCAGACCCCGTCATTTGCCCTATAAAGATGGCCCTTACGGGGATGGTCAGTTGGAAGTCTCACCTGAGGGGAGGACACTCTGCCCAGACCTCTCAATAGGGACTCCAGCCGGCTGTCTCCACAGGGCTTTCCCAGGTAATAAGGTGGGATGTTCTAAGTACCCAATTTGACGTAACTTTGTCTTTTGCTCCTTTACTACTTACCATCGCCCTCATCTATGCACAGATTTCCCTTTTCTTCTTTCTGCTTCTATTACATGTTTATAATATCAATAAAGTGGGGTTTTTTTCCCCCTTCGAACCTGACAGTATGGCTGCCATGAATCTCTTCTTCAGAACACTCCTCATAGGCATAATCCATGAGAGGGCCATTGGTAACTGAAATGGAACGCTACAAGCAAGTTGACTTGAAGTGGAGAAGGCAGCAATTTTTTTAATGTCATTTTGTGTGAGAGAGGGTTTTAGCTCAGAGATGTCAAAATACAAGACAGTAAGTATCCCCTAAATCCAGATTTTCTGATTCCAAGTTCTATTTTCTTTCCACTTCATCTCATTTTCTAAGCCAAGCATTACATGTCTAACATTTTACAACATTATATCAATAAACAAGCTATTATGCATTTACTTTTGATTTTAGACTTGGAGCCATAATAAATATCAGTCATAGCTGCTGATGATGAATGCAAAAGTAGGATTTATTATTGAGGGTATTAACAAAAAATCTTATACAAAAAAACAATAACCTCCAAATTCACTTGTTTTATCAATGTGTGTTTCTACACATTGGATTGACTTAGGCAAAGTGTGCACACACACATATCATCAGAAGTGACTACTTTCCTGACAATATGAGCAAAGTAAACTCCCCTACTCAATATCTCTGCTCAAAGACATGAATCTAGAGCACATATCCTCAAGGATAGGAACCAGAATGATGTCATTCTTCTTGCATAATGATAAGGGCGATAAGAAATTTACAGATTTTTTCTAAGTCTTTAACAAAAACCAATCATTTCAAATTAACTCCAAGAACTGAGATAAACACTGGTTGAGATTAAGCCATATTCTATCAATGAAAGCAGAATTGTTAGTTCAATTTGGTCACAAGTGTTTTTTACTCATTTTATATTTTCTTATATGACACATATGAAATCCCAAGCTTGTAATCTGGAATATCATTCCACATATCAGTTATCCTAAGGAGAAATCTTTAACCAAATCTACACAACTAAAATAAATAATTTTACTTTTGGCTCTTTGGCCCTCTAACTCAGTAACACCTAATTGTCAGTTAAATTAATCAAGCCAATAGACAAAATTATCATTTAGTGAAATGTCTATGATTGGAGCCAAAATCTCTTAGAAGGAAATAAAATATGTAATTTTCAACTTAAAGAAATTCCAGAATCTAGTATCCAAGAACATATTAATTATCACTCTACTCAGTATGCAGATTATGTGTGATTTATGCCATTTGTCAGTGGATATTACATGTTTTTTAAAGATTTTTTTTCCCTAAAAAAGACTATAAACAGGATAGAGAAAATACTAAGGGTTCTGAATACTGAAAGAACTTACAGGTTTTATACCTCATTATTTTTTTTAAACGCCATAAATATTTTTAAAAAGCTTTAAATATCTGAAAGACTAGAACTGTGTGTAGCATGAGAGAACTAGATACAAACTAGAGGAAGGCAGAATTCAGTTCAATAAGGAAAAGGGAATTTTAAGGACAATAGCCATTTAATAAAAGTGGAAAGACTCTCTGGAAAACAATATGGAGGTTCCTCAAGAAGTTAAAAATAGAACTACCCTACGATCTGGCAATTGCACTACCAAGTATTTACCCAAAGGATACAAAAATACTGATTTGAAGGGATACATGCACCCCGATGTTTATGGCAGCATTGTTAACAACAGCCAAATTATGGTAAGAGCCCAAACATCCACTGACTGATGAATGGATAAAGAAGATATAGTGTGTGTGTGTGTGAGTGTGTATATATATATACACACACACATATATATATAAATGGAATATTATGCAGCCATAAAAAAAGAATGAGATCTTGCCATTTGCAACAATGTGAATGGAGCTAAGACTGTATTATGCTAAGTGAAATAAATCAGTCAGAGAAAGACAAATACTATATAATTTCACTCATACGTGGGATTTAAGAAACAAAACAGATGAACATAGCGGAAAAAGAGAGAGAGGCAAACCATAAAGCCAACTCTTAACTACAGAGAACAAAGAAAGGGGAGTGGAGCTGGAGGAAGGTGGGTGGGGGGATGGGTTACATAAGTGATGGGTATTAAGGAGGGCACTTGTGATGAGCACTGGATGTATGTAAGTGATGAATCACTAAATCCTACACACTGAAACTAATATTACACTGTATGCCAACTAACTGGAACTAAAAAAAAAAAACTTGGAAGAAAAAATCAATCAATCAATCAATATAAGTGCAGAGAGCTCTTAGAATCTTCTTCTTAGAGTTGTAAACATGAAATAATACTTCCCACATGAAAAGTGATCATGTAAACCATGATACATAATAAACTCCCAATAAATATAAACTTCCCAATTTCCCTATCCCTGAATATGAACTAATTTATGGAATAAATATTTGGGTTAAAAAAAAGAGAAGGAAGGGAAAATTTATAAAATGTTTAATTATGAAAATTATAGGTAAAATAGTCATAAAAAGCATGTTCTAAGGCATCAGGAAAAAAAATATGAACATACCCTAATAATAAATATTTGAAAATAATAATGACCTGAAAGCTTATATATAATCACTATGTCTTCCTTATTTTCAGACATGGTTGTTTGTATTTTTCATTTCTAATCCACGCATCATTAATTACCTTGTCTGGTGTCTTTAAGTTCACTCCCTGAACTGGTTTAGAAAATGATTTTGAGTGTGATACCTCCTTTTCTATCAATTAAGAAGCCTAGGTGACAGTTAATTTTTCTTTCTTAATCATGGCACATCATTTTGATTAAAGGAGAATCATGCAATCAGCTCAAATAGATTGCATCTCTGGTTCCTTGTTCCTTCATGTCCACCACATTTATTAAAATAAAAATTCACTCTGAAAAAGGTAGCAGATCCTGGAATGAGCACACAGAAAAAACAAAACAACACTTAATTTCAATGCAATAAGAGTATCAATCCCTACATTCACAACCACCACTTGCTACCAGTAAGATTTTCTGCTTCTATAAACTGCTCCTATTATCTTGCGTCACTTTTCACTCCACCCTGTGCACAAAGTTATATGGACATTATGCAAGTTGACAGTCTGGATAGCGATTATGAAGAAATTGGCTTGCTTAGGAAATGGATTGTTCATAAATTAGGCTGTATGACTTCGATAGCTAACAAATTATGGTACTTTATAACTGAGTATAATTATATACTTTATAATGTGAGAAAGGTAAACAAGTCGCCAAGTAAAGAAAAATAGCTAAAATTGGCATAACTCGGTGCTTTGCTTTCTCCTGGGAATATCTTTATCGTTATTCTCCATAAAAGGTTTAATTGTTAAATTAATAATTATTCAGTAATTACTCACTAGTGGAAATATTTTAATTACACAATTTCACAATTTTAAGAAACAAGCAAAAGTAAAACTTAATACATAACTGAATGAATAAAATGAAGCATTGACAAAATGCTGAGAATAATTTAATTTAGCAGCAAAGTCTCTCAACCAAATTGGAATATAAAAAATTTACCTCAAATATCAACAAAAAGCAATATTCTATTTTGCATTCACACAATAATAAAAAAAATGTCATTTTTTCATGTAAGGTATTTATCACTATAACCTACAGCCACTTACTGAATTCAATTAATCCATTTAAAATTAGGTGAATAATAATACTAAAAAGCATACATTTTCATTGCACTATCCTGCTTAAAACTTCTTACAAAATTCTTATTATATAATGCATGACTCCCTCTGACCTCGCTCTGCCTTATGTCTCTACCCCCTATCTACTGTAAGATTCCACCTTTATTCCAAAACTCCTGGCCTCACAGATATGCTTTATGCATTGATGCAATTACTCATGAATTGCTCTAAGTCTAAACTGTTGTTTTCTTGAGCTCACTTAATGGATGTGTTAAGTACCATTATCCAACACTTAGAAACAAGGTCAAAAAGATGATTACACATTGAACCATTTTTAAAATGCTCTCCCAAGAGTTACTGAATTCTGTAGAACATTAAACCATTATTTGATTTTGCTATTTACTATTACTATTAAGGGCTGCAGCTAAGTGAAGTTACATGGCAACTTGTAGATTTGCAACCAATAAAGATACAAATGGTACCTGGTTGTCTGGTAATGGATTATTGCCCTGTAGAACATTAACTGGTTTTGTATTCAATTCTGCAATATTATGCTAACATTATTTTATTAAATTTCTATAAATACCCAGTTTCTAATGCTCTTTAAACCAATTTACCAGTTTCTCTTATTAACTAGTTGAGTAAATCTTTGATTCTTGCCCAAGCTATATTTGTATAAAGTCATGTTTTAAACTTTTGAAAATTATATCTTTAGACAACCCACTGAGATATCCAAGTGGATTCACATGCCAGAATCAATTAAACTGCATTGCCAGAGAAATCACTTCACAGTCCATTTGAGGCCATGGATGGCCCATCTTGGATACCAAAGTGACTCCCAAGTGACAACAGTATTTGACCTTTGCTAACACTCTGTGTTTTCTATGTTTTCTATGTTTTTGTCTTTCCCCTGGTTTTATATGGATTTGTCTTGTTTGGTTGGTTGGTTGGTTTGGTTTGGTTTTGGTTGTTTGGTTCCTTTTGTTTTTGCTTCTAACAAATTCTGTTATTCTAACTTTCCTATCTAACTCCTGGTTAGGGCTGTGTTCCTTTTCACAACCAAACCTCAAAACGGTTGAGTCTGTCTGGTCTCAAACCACTAAGCCAGATACAACTATGTAGTTGAGAAAGCACCCCATGTTAAGTCATGGCTTCAGCTGTGCTCCTTTCCACAGCAAAGTGAGGAACTAGTAAGCAGTGGACCTAAGCCAGTTCCAACCACATGGTCAAGGAAGCACCTGTGTATATGTGAGTATAGTTTTACATGGTCAATAAATCCTTATTTGTTAGGTATCTAATTTAATGGTCTGATTATTTACTATCTCTATGGGGTTGATGATGGAGATCTAGTCTCTGCTGGGTAAAAGACAACAGAGAATCTGATTTATTAGGGGTTTTGTCATTGTTATCTAGTCGGAAGCTCAAATTAATTAAAATTGTGTGCCCACTGAAAAGGAGAGCTACTCTTTGAGATCTGGATATGCGTAAGCCAGAAGTCAGGTTCTCAAAATATATAGTCTCGGAGTCTCATGGGAAGAACTGCATTCTTAAATATAGTTACTTTTCTGGAAGGACAGGGACCTTAACAAATTTTGGAGACCTCAGAAGAAAGGAATTCACCAAATTCATAGTTACTACAAGTGAAATTTAATGGAGAGGCAGGTTTGGATTCCTAGCCTCAGGATCGAAAAGCAAGTAATAAACTTTACAAGATCTAGTCCTGTATTTCTTAATGACATTTCTAGATAGCAGTTACTCTGTACTCTATGCTCAAGGAGGCACACACAATTAATTAACATCTCCTACTGCACAAATGTAAATAATAAGTCCATGATAAAAAACAGATCAGCCTTTTATCTGAGATCAATAATAATCTTAATATAATAATTATATAATAAATATGATACAGTAATACGTTTATAGTACGATAACATACAATATTAATGTTACAGTACTCTTCGGAAAATATTTGAGATCTAAGAGAACAATGTTAAGAAAAAAATATCCAAATATTAGGAATAAAGCCAAGAGGATGATTGCATGTCTTGTCAGTGTCATATTGGAGGCTTAAATAATTCTCGAGGGGACTGTTCTGCTTTTGATTTTGTTATTTGCTGTTCATCAAGGGCACAGACTCTGTGAAGTTACATGTTAATAAGCAGATTTATGCCCAATAGAGATACAAATGTTTTTGTAAAAAGATAATCTCAAATATGAGTTTATTGCACTGCAAGACATTAATCAGGTTTATAATCACACAGTCTTATTCTAGTATTTCTTTATTAAACTTCCTATAAATAACCTGTTCCTCAGATAGTGTTTGAACAGCCCTAATTTTCACTGGTTCCCTCACAGAGTAATCTGAATAAATCTTTGACATGTGTATAAAAGTCATGTTTTTAACTTTTAAAAATTAAAGTTTTAGGGGGAGCCTGGGTGGCTCAGATGGTTAAGTGTCTGCCTTCGGCTCAGGTCATGAATTCCAGGGTCCTTGGATCGAGTCCCACATTGGGCTCCTGGCTCAGCAGGGAGCCTGCTTCTCCTTCTCCCTCTGCCTCTCCTCCTGCTCACGCTCTCTCTCTCTCTCTGTATCTCTGTCTCAAATGAATAAATAAAATCTTTAAAAAAAGTAGTTTTATAGCAACTATTTTTTTAAGACACTACCTATTCTATGAAACCTTTCAAGAATTAATTTGTCTCTATGCCACTATCCTACTCTACTAATTTATTTATTGTCTATTTTGTTTTGCTATACCTAAGAGCCCTACTGACCTAGACCCTGCTGATACTTTTACTGTATCTCCAGGGCTTAACAAAATCAATTACATAAACATCAATTAATAAATGATAATTAAATACATAAATAAGGAAATATATGAATAAATTTAAAGCTGAATTTTATTTATTTCTTCATTGCAAAATAATTTGGATTCTTCTTACTTGAATCTTTGTGCTACTTCACCAATAATTAAGAGCCAACTATATCCCCTCACTTCTATTTTTCAGAGTTGTTAGTGGACTGCTCACTATTTGATACATTACTTAGATCTGTAATAGATTACAGAACCAGTAATTTCTAGTTAGGTGTCCTTGCAAGTAAGGAACCTTATTTTTTAAATGTAAGAATTCCATGACCCTCACAGAAGATCTAGATTTTTTTAAAAGCAATATTTTCCTTTTTTTTTTTTAATATCGTATAATTCAGCCTCCATAAATAAAGAGACCTCCTCTCCCTGCTCACCATGACATCTGCATCCCTTTCAAACAGTACCTAACACTTGTCCTGGACACATAGCTAGCACCGAGCTCAACTGAGAATTCACATTGCTCACCTAGTAAGTCCATTTAACAGAATTATCTTCTGAATTCTTCTTCAGTTTGGGCTGCTGTACTCTAAGCAATTCTATCGTGATTTTATTATGCAATTCTGTTTTGTTTTTTTAAAAAATGTATTTTTTAAAGTATTTTTTAATGAAGGTTTTATCTATTGCTTTACTGAAATAGACTTGCTTGTTGAACCAGAATAATTTGCTATTTTATCTTGAAAGAATTATTATTTTTACATAAATATAGTAACTTTTAGAAAAGCCACAGTGTCAAAATTGGGAAATCACTTTATTTTATGTTGTTCTTTTATAAGAACAAAAACCAATTTCTGTAAAAATCATTTGTACGGGTCAAGCGTTCTGATTTCCTTAAAATTACTTAATGGTCTACTTACAACAACTAGGAAAGAATCATGAAAAGCTGGAGATTTTAGCACTTTTATGTTCAACCCCACTGCACTGAATCAAAACACAGAAAACAAAACTATATACTGAACAACAGAGGTTTATCTTTGAACTTCTTCAGTTAACAGACCTTACAGGCTTCCAACTGTGTAGCAGTAAGTTCCCTTCAAGAAATCATAGTATATCACTTCATAAAAGTTAATGGTGTCCCAACTCCCTTTTGTTATGCAGGACTTCCTAGAGAGATGAATGCTATTGGGAAAAAGCATGCATTAATAGTCCCTTTCTCTTTTTCTAAATGTAAACCTAGCATCTCTGCTTCAGTTCTTTTTTTCTCAGCTATAGCAACTTCCAGTGGACTGCTGGGTTAAGTTAAATCTTCAAGATCAGTGTATTCTCGTACCCACTTGGCTCAGTGATAGTTTCTATATACTGTTATTATTATTAAAAAATAAAAGAAAGAGAATCACTGTGATGCATGAACCATAGCTAGGTGGTTGATCTTCTTTTCACTGAAAAATCACTATTTATATTAATGTATCTGCATTTCTTTGGAACATAAATCTACTGAAGGGAACAGCATGCTGAGATGTACTGTCTCACCCCAACTAGCTCCTAATACATGATATGAATTATCTGACAGCTGCTTGCCTCCCATTCAAATCCATATAGTCTAAATAGTCAAGCTAAAAACCCTACTGGTGGGTGTATTCTCCCAAAAGAATGAAGAAAGAAGAAAGAAAGAGCAAAAACTTCAGTGCATTACAAAGTTTTCTCACAAAGGTTCAGAAATCTTAAATTATGACAAGTACTATTACTAAATACACTATAGTTCAAAATTTGTTTTAAAGTAAATAAGGTACTCTATAAATCACTATTTTTTTCAAAATAATTTTTTGTCTTTGATGTCACTGCCTATTACCATTTTGGATAACATTATCTTGCAATTTATCAGAAGATACTTTTAAAGTGGTAATTTATCAAATTATGATGCGATTAATTATGTAAGTGTCCACATAGATGTCCACAGAACTATTTAAGAAAGCAAAGGATGCAAATTAAGTTTCTTTGTTAATAGCCAGGACAGTGTCTTAAGGGCAGATGCTTTTTTCTTAATTTCATAATCAAGAAATAACTAGGTCGAGTAAACTTTCTAATTAAAGTGTAACATAAATGTAGTAAAATATGCAAATCTTAAATGTACCTCTCTATTATTTTTTTTCTAAGCAATATAAATTGATTTTGAAAAATGTATCCATTTCCAAAACTAACCAAATGAGAAACCAGGTAAATAGATTATTCTAATAAAGCAATAACATATAGAGAACTTAAGGGTTGTTTTTGTTGTGGCTTAAAGAGCCAACTCAACTTACTGTCATGTTAAGATATATTTTAAATGTGAGTTTGGCTTTTAAAATACTTTTTTCTTTCTAAATGACTACTTTAAAAGGCAATATTATTTTTTATTTTAGTTTCTGGCTTGATCCTTGTTATTAATAAAAATTCACTATCATTCACATCGGTACAGCACTTTAAAATCTGCAGAAACTTTTCACATAAAATATATATTATCTGATCTCTATAACTCTATGAGGTAGAAGGTATTATTATTAAGTGAAGGAAATGACTGGAATTTGGTAAGCTTTTCCAAATCATTGTTCCTTTCATCACACCCCACTTGCTTAAAATGAAAAGTTAACATCATGCATGATGTAAAAGAATTCCTATTTTGTAAATTTGTTTATTTTGATCATGTTTATATGTTAGAAGAAATAGTTTGCCTTTGATTTTTAAGCAATATATTTTATTCCAGACAAGGTTAACAAAGGGAAAAAATGCATATTCTTTTATTAAAGATTAGAAGGCACTAAAGGTGTTTGGGGGAAAAAAAGAAGTATGAAAATATCATAAAGTTGTTCATTAATTTACTACATTTTTAAGAATTATTGCCTTTTTTATATTTTTAGTGACTAAAGATATTTTATAGGTTTTCTTCCCTTCTAAAGTGTTTAATACTCCCCACTCCCCCTGGCATACACATACTCTGACACTACAAATTTTTCTCACACCAGAACTAGCCTGAGGCACAATCCACAGGAAGCTCTGAAGGAGAAAAAGCAGAAACAGCAGGTGCAGAGGCCACAGAGCAAGACAGAGGTGGGTAATGTGTGATTCTCTGACAGTTGCCAAGTTTCTTGGAGGATCAAATACATGCTTCTTGCATAATGCCCACAATTTTTGCCACTGTCTGTCTTTTGCTCAACTTAAGCTGCTGTCATATGGAAAACATGATACTATATATAAAAAAAACCCCAGAAGAATCCACTGAAAAACTGCTAGAACTGATAAATAAATTCAGTAAAGTCACAAGATACAAAATCAATGTACAGAAATCTGTCACATTTCTATACACCAATAATGAAGCAGCAGAAATTAAGAAAACAATCCCATTTACAATTGCACCAAAAATAATCAGACACCTAGGAATAAACCTAACCAAAGAGGTGAAAGACCTATACTCTGAAAACTATAAAACACTGATGAAAGAAATTGGAGACTACACAAAGAAATGGAAAGACATTCTATGCTCATGGATTAGAAGAACAAACACTGTTAAAATATCTATACTACCCGAAGCAATCTATACATTTAAAGCAATCCCTATCAAAATACCAACAGCATTTTTCACAGAACTAGAACAAATAATCCTAAAATTTGTATGGAACCACAAAGGACCCCAAATAGCCAAAGCAAGCTTGAAAAAGAAAAGCAAAGTTGGAGGCATCACAATTCTGCACTTCAAGTCATATTACAAAGCTATAGTAATCAAAACAGCATGGTACTGGCACCAAAAAAATAGGCACATAAATCAATGGAACAGAATAGAAACCCAGATATAAACCCACAACTATATGGTCAATCAGTCTTTGATAAACAGGAAAGAATATCCAATGAGTAAAGGACAGTCTCTTCAATAAATGGTGTTGGGAGAACCGGACAGAAACATGCAAAGAAATGAAACTGGACCACTTCTTATACCATACATAAAAATAAATTCAAAATGGATGAAAGACCTAAATGTGACACAGTAAACCATCAAAATCCTAGAAAAGAACATAGGCAGTAACCTCCTTGATATCAGTTGTAGCAATGTTTTTCTAGGTATGTCTCCTGGGACAAGGGAAACAAAAGCAAAAATAAACTATTGGGACCACATCAAAACAAAAAGCCCTGAGAAACAAACTGAGGGTTCTAGAGAGGAGGGGGTGGGGGGATAGGTTAGCCTGGTGATGGGTATTAAAGAGGGCACATACTGAATGGAGCACTGGGTGTTATACGCAAACAATGAATCATGGAACACTACATCAAAAACTAATGCTGTAATGTATGGTGATTAACATAACATAATAAAATAAAATTTAAAAAAAAAGCTCTGCACAGCAAAGTAAATAATGAACAAAACTAAAAGGCAACCAATGGAATGGGAGAAGATATTTGCAAATGATATATCCAATAAAGGATTAGTATCCAAAATATATAAAGAACTTATAAAACTCAACATCCAAAAAACAAATAATCCAATTAAAAAATGGGCAGTAGACGTGAACAGACATTTCTCCAAAGAAGACATACAGATGGCCAACAGACAAACGAAAAGATGTTCGTTATCACTTACCATCAGGCACAAGTCTATTATAATTGTATATTTCTTGAACTTGGAAGTCAAAATTTCTTTTATTTAATTTTCTAAAATTAATAGGTATTTATTTATTTTAAAGATTTTATTTATTTATTCGACAGAGAGAGAGAGAGAGAGCATAAGCAGGGGGCGCGGCAGAGGGAGAAGCAGGCTCCCCGCTGAGCAGGGAGCCTGATGGGGACTCGATCCGAGGATCCTGGGATCATGACCTGAGCCAAAGGCAGACGCTTAACTGACTGAGCCGCCCAGGCACCCCTAAAATTAATAGGTATTTAAATTTAAATTTCAAAATAATATAATAACTTCAAGAAAAATAATTTTTTCTTTATTGTTTAACTAGAATAATGTAAAAGCTTCAAATTCCAATGACTAGTCCCTCAGAAACGGAGTTATTTTATTCAAGGTCAATTCTGTGTTATATATTGATCATGCAGCTGTTTAGATGGGCAGAGATTTGTCATGGATTCTGAATCAATAAATATTCTTTCTCATGCTATGAAAACTAGCCAGCCCATGGGATTACCTAAACAAGGCATAAAATAGTTTCATCTCACAGAAAATTAAGATAACTTGATCCAATTAAAAATAAAATAGTCATTTTTGCATTCTAACCCCAAGAATAAAAGGTAAATTAACTTTATTTTCCAATTTCTTATTTTTAGAAGAGATATAAACTATCTTATAGTTACCTAGATGTAGTATGGTTAAAGAAAAGAATCTTAAATTGCCTTCTACTACTGTCCGTCTCAAATATTTTCTTGATAAACAGCAATAAGCAGAAATATGTACTGTTCTTAATAAACATGTATGTTTGGGATATTTTGTTATAGTGGACCTTACAGCCTAAGATACTTGCATTCAGGAAAAAAGCACAAAGGAAAAAATTAAGTGCTAGGTACATCTCATGTGAACTTTATGAAGAGAAGTGGTAATAATTATGATACTGCAACTTTATTTACTCAAACTGGTCTTCAAGTCATTTTAGATGATGTGAGTTAACTCTATGAATAAGATATTCATAATTCTGTGCACCAAACATACAAATTGTGATAGCTTCTAAATGAAAATGACTCATCCCCAAAACTAGGAGAAAAAAAAAAATGAATGGAATGTTTTATACAGTTCAGCTTTTTTAAAGTCAATTCTGAGTCTGCAAGTTTATAAGAAATGAAGTGAATGTGACTAGATAAAATATTCAGGGGAGTTTTAAAACATCACCTTAGACATATTTGACCAAGAACTTACATTTTTAAATATATTTAATATATATTTTAATACATTTTTAATATATTTTAATACACTTTTAATAAATTATCCAAAAATATTACAAATAATTGACTATTTCTTGTCCTCTCTGTATGGTATGTCCATACTGTGGTACTAATATGATCCTGGAAACCATTCCATAAGGCTGACTATCCTAAAATGAAATATGTTTCTACTGGAAGAATATCATAATTGGTATGATCTTGAACAGGGACTTAGGATCCTTAGGATCAAAAATCAGAGCTGTATCAGTGATCATAAAATCATGTGCACATTTGTATTTGACAAATATATGACAAATAAATGTAATTTGACAAATTAAAATGTCAAAAAATGTGCATTAGCACACCACATACAACGATTCTACAAAATTCATATCTATATGAGCGTATGTCACAACCTGATCAATTATACCTTTAATTCACCCATATTTATTATGTATCAGGCACTATACTAGATGCTATCAGAAACGCTAATGTGTACAAAACTTCCATTTAAATGAATGTGGTCTAATAGGTAAAATAAAATCTATTCATTCAAATAACTAAGTAGTGGGTGCCATATATGTGATGCAAGTTAGAAGTACATTGATGGGAAAAGTATCATTAGTAACTAGAAAAATCAATAAAGGGATTATGGATTAGTGCTATTAATCTAAAATTAATATACTAGTTATCAACAAATGTAATTCAATGTTTAATGAGTGATACTTGTGATTTTCCTTCTGAAAATTTATGAGGATTGAGAAGAACGATTTGTGTGCCTCCATTTCCTTACAAATATTAATGGCTCCTTTTTCTCATTAAATGTACTTGTAGCTTGCAATGATATTACCTTTAATTCCCTTGACAATGAGTTAAACCAAAAGCTGAGATCATTATTTTAACTCTCAAAAAGCCAGTAACATTTTTACATATTTGGAAGTCTCATTTAGGATTTCACAGTTAGGAGGAAACATTTCTTGAAGTAGATCTTCTAATTATCATCTTTCCTTTGCTTTTAATTTTGAGCTTCAAAAACCTTCATGCAACAGAATGTAAGTGTGAAAGTACATATACCAAAAGGCCAGTGGAGCTCATTTGCCTGGTGGATGGTAAAGGTGAGGTGTTTCTTTGAACATGAATGTACTTTCTTCTTTTCCCACTGCCTCTTGGAGTCCCTGCTCAACATTAGCAGCTGGGACTTAGTGGTAAAAATTAGCAAAAGACATTAAGTTACATATATACTTAATAATGTCAATTAAGCATGTGAGCAAGACTCCACGTAAATTAGGGGTACAGGAATTATCAGTTAATTAAAAGAACTGAGATACACTCAATTTTTTGAGAATATGAGAGTCATTAGTGCCCACCAAATATATCTGGTCTACACCTTCCAGACACAAGGAAGAGACTGTATTTCTTGGAGTTTTTGTGGCTAGTTTGGGCTAAGTGACTAGAACTAGTCAATAAATTGTGAGAGAAAATGAAATGAGTCTCTCACAGGTCAGAGTATTTATTACCGGGATGAGAACCTCCAGAGATCTCTTTTTGCCATGATAAAAGGCAATATTTGCAATGGTAGCTGGTTGAACGGCCCGGACACAGAATGAGACATTAAACAGAACTCCCAGAACCTTCCACAACAAACATATAGCCTGACTGAGAAATAAATCCATATTATGAAAGTCACTAAGATTTGGAAGTTATTTGTGAACATATATCCTAGCTTATGCTTATTCATATATTCCAACCCCTTCCTTGCTGTAAGGATGCCAGAGCCTCTGTATTATCCATTACATATGAATGTCCATTATATACGAATATATCCTCATATTAATAATTTTTTTAGAGCAAGGTGATCTTGCAAATACATATGGAGTTAAATGTCACTGTATAAAACTGTTGGAGAAACCATGACATATCCTTAAATTTATTCATTTATATACCACAGTCTGGAGGGAAAGTTCCTAGAAAGAACGAGCCTATTTTTAGAAAAGCTTTCTAAAATATTTGGACCATACCATTTTATCAAGGAAATAACTCAATAGAGGAAAATGAAGGAAAATCTTTATTTAAAACAGCTTGAAAATATATAATAAATGTGAATGCTTATCAAACTTTTCCAGATATATTTTAGCTTCCTGTAATAAATTTAAGCCAACTCCAATTTCTTCTGAGCCCCTGATGTTCATCCTCCCCTCTCCCTTCAAACTGAAATATCCCTATACAAATACACTAAAAACACTAGAATTGTGGTCTATCTAACTTATTAGAGTGTATCTCTGGTCATTCAGAAACCCTCAGCATCTTAATAAATAAAGCCATATTCTATGGGTAACCTTAAATCCCCATGAACTAGACAAAATACTCGAGTTCCTTCTAAATATGAATTTTTTGTGTGACAAAGTTCCTTTCTAGATGAGATATCTTTCAGTAAAGATGTTGATACCATTCATTAGCACATCAATAAATACTACCTCATTTTAAGTTCAGATTCAGCACTAAATTTTGTTTCTTTTTTGTATCCCCGCCAGAGGATGGTGGCCTATACCTAGAGCAAGTATAGGCTGCCTTAACTGTGTTAACTTCATTACACGGAAATAATGCAAAAAAATTAATTTTAAATCTATTATATTCCCCACAAAGCATCTAGGGTTTAAAGTCAGACAGGTAGAATCCAAATCTAAATCCTATCTTTGCCACCTACTCTCTGTATTTTGGGGCAAGATGCTTATCTTCTCAGTACTTTACTGTCCTCTTTTATAAATGTGATTAATAATAGCATCACTTGGGTCATAGTATGACTAAGGACTCGATGTGATAATACACATGAAGCATTAAGAGCAGTCCCTTGGTCCAAATAAGTATTAAAAATACCTGTTACTATTATTATTGCTCTAAAAGGAAAGAATAACTGAACATGAATGTTTTCTTAAATACATACATTTGCTTGAATTACTTTGCAAGAGGAATATAGAAAATGTGTGTCACTATTCACAAATAAAGCTATAATTTCTTAAATATATGTCACTTTTTAACATATAACTAAAATTACTAAAGAGTCCTAACATTTGTTCCTTATATTGCTATGAGTTAAAGAATATATTTTATGCATTTTAAATTCATGATTACACTGTGAATGAAAAGGATGAGCTATAAGTTGTGAAATCCAAAGAAAACAGTAAAGTCATGAAATAATTTTTGATAGGTTTCATATGGAAATTCAAGCATCAGTATTTATTTCAACAAGTGTGACCTGTAAATTCAATGAACGTGTACAATATTTTAACCAAGTTTCTGTTCTAACAATGACAGCCTTTCCCCAACCATGGCAATGATGTAACCCTGCCATCTAGTGGACAATGGACAGGGACACTTTTTGAAAATTCTGTAAAAAGCCTCAAATAAAAGAAGAAACTTGCATTTTTGTGTTCTGACATTTTAAATTTTAAATCTTGAAAGTGGATCTGGTAAGAAGCGTAATTTGTGATGTTATAAGGAGAATTATTTAAATATATTATTTAAAAACATGAGATAGAATATGTTAAAGGCCCAACTTTGGAAAAGTCTAATACATAGTGTACAATTATTAATATAAATACATCTCTATGAAGGAAAAATGAGAATTTTGTGAAGAGAAATGTTTCATAAAAAGTCATTTTATCCATAACTTTTAATGTTGCATCAGCTGGAAATCTTTTTTAACATGTTCTTGCACTTAAAAAATAGCAACTGTGGGGCGTCAGTTAATGATCTGACTCTTGATTTCGGCTCAAGTCATGATCTCAGGGTCATGGAATTGAGCCCTGTGTCAGTTTCTGTGCTGGGCATGGAGCCTGCTTAAGATTCTCTCTCTCCCTCTGCTCCTCTTCCCCCCAACAACCCCCAGCCCACACACAAACACTCTCTCTTTCTCTAAAAAAAAAAAAAAAAAGCAACAGCAATAATAATAAAACAACACCAAAAAAAAGATGAAATATAATACAGGATCTTTCTCTATGTACAAATATAAACACACACACACACACAATCATTTTTTAGTATAACGGAAACAAAAAGTCCACTATCATTTGTTGTTTTGTAGTTACTGATTTGCCCAAGATTAAGGTCTGTCCAAACCTGACCTAATTGCTAGAACTTTTAACTTCAGGCACAATGGTTTTGCTCTCACTCAGTGTTGCCTCAGTCACTTAAGACTTCTTCACAACACAATTGTCAAAATCGGATGACCCATTTTCATTTGAAACAAAATCATCTAAAATACATAGAGATAAAATATACTAGTAACATAGTTTTGAGCATTTTTCACACATATCCATGAATAGGTAGACAGATCATTTTTAGGAAACACTGTTAAATATCAAGAATCAAAACTACTGCTGAAAAAGGAAACATCTGTGAGAAAGTGAGCAAAGAGAAGTCCAAAAGTCAAGCCCACCCCAGTATTTGTGAGACCTGAGGCCTTCCGGACCTCCTGGGCGGTAGTCCACTCATCACCTCTTCCCACCCTGGCTTTATCTCTCACTGTGAAGGAGCATCCTACACATGCCTCTAAGACACCACAGCCCCCAAGTGCAAACTAGGACCTGACTCCCCTGCACACACACTACCTTCACCCTCACCTGAAGGCTCCTGCAGTTTGGACAAGGAATCTGGAATCTTGGTTACCTAGAATGTGTCAAAGCTTTGGATGGGCATTTTGTCTTGACCCCAAAGGCTCCTCATTCTGTGTGAACAGGCAGACTAGGTAAAGGACAGGCAGAGTAGGATCCACCAAGGGGTCAGTGGGTGGTACTGGCATAAGTGTGGCTTATAACTGGACATTTTTAGAGTGGCTATAGAGTAGAGAGATGGTGTGAAATAATGGTTATCAAAGGGTACCCTCACGATGATCAGCTTTTTTTCTTAGCTTGCGTATCCCAGGGTCTTGTTCTAGAAGAGAGAATATAAAACTTTTCATGGAAGCAAGGAAGATACGAATTAAGGGTAACCATCATGGTGTGCTATCATCTGTCATGACGCATAAGAGTCTCAAGTGAAAGCGTAGCCTCTCTAACTTGGGACATCAACTAAGGAGACCAATTTTCCCTTCAAATATGAAGTATCTATTCTTTAGTCTGTTTTTTTTTTTTTTTGTCAGTCTATTTTCACATCGCAAGAGGCATAAATATCCCAGTCACATACATAATTTTATAAATGCAAGTATATGCATATACTTACCATGCTGTTCATTTTTGAAGATGATGAACCTGCTCTTTGCTTTCTTAGACTATTCACTTCTTCTACATTTCCATCTTTTGGTTTCAAAATCATTCTGCTACTCCCTGCAGTTCCTTCAGATGAGGATCGCAGTCGCCTTTCTATAAATCTTCCTTCACGATATGGACTGAAGCTACTGGCAAGAACTATTAAAATAGATAAATAAATAAAAATTAATACAAATGCTTAAATGTAGTTTTTATAAATGTTCCACTGAAAGAAAATGAGAAACTCTTACTGTCATTCAAAAACTCTCTATCACAGAAAAAATTTTTTTAATTAATAGTGGTAAATTTAGTTTACTTCATCATGTAATCACTTCAAAGCTCAAAACCTTCATAGTCATCCTTGGCTTCTTCATACCTCACAAAATCACATAAGCAAATCCTGTCCTTATTACCTTCAAAGTGTATACAGAATCTGATCACTTCCTACTACCTTCCCCATGAATACCCTGGACCAAACTCCATCAACCCTAGCTTGGGTTACTATAATACTTAAACCGTCTCCTGCTTTTGCCTAGTCCCACCTGCCTCTCTCCCCCCAAAAAACACAGCCTGCTTTCCACATGGTAACCAGAATGATACACTGAAGACATTAAGTGACATTGGTCATGATCACTCTTCTAGTCATAGAGTTGATATTTTCAAAATAGCCTATCAGTTTCCTTATGATATGACCCTAGTCTGTCCCCCTGCCCCATTAAGGGCCTCCCTATGTTCACCTGTTCACAACTTCACCTTCTACTGAGTCCTCCTCCTTCACTCTACTTATGCTGCACTGGACTTCTTGCAGTTGCAGGCACACTGCAGTCCCACGGCCTTTACCCCATAGCCTTTGCACAGTTATATTTCTCTTAAATATTTGTATATCTTACTCCCTCATCACCTTCAGCTCTCTGCTAGTATGTTACCTTGATTAATACCCTGCTCACCATACTTAAAAGGGTCTTTGTGAGACCTGAGGCCAAACTACAAACAATGAACTATCAGAAAGTGAAATTAAGAAAACAATCCCATTTATAATATCATCAAAAAGGATAAAATGCTTAGAATCAAATTTAACCACAGAAGGGAAAGATCACTCTGCTGGAAACTATAAGACACTGATGAAAGGGGTTGAAGAATACATAAATAAATGGAAATATATTCTGTGTTCATAGATTGGAAGAATCAATATTGTTAAAATGTCCTTACTACTTAAAGCAACCTACAGATTCAATGCAATCCCTATCAAAATTATAATGGAGTTTTTCACAGAAATACAAAAAACACTATTCTACAAAAGAACCACAAAAGACCCCAAGTAGCCAAAGCAATCTTGAGAAAGAAGAAAGCTGCAGGTGTCACATTTCCTGATCTCAAACTATACTACAAAGCTATAGTAATCAAACATTATGGTGTTGGCATGAAAACAGACACATAGATCAAAGGGACAGAATAAAGAGCCCAGAAATAAAACCATCATATATGAGCAATTAATTTTCACCAAAGGACCCAAGAATATGCAATGCAGAAAGGATAGTCTCTTCAGTAAATGGTGTTGGGAAAACTGGATAGCCATATGCAAATGAATGAACCTAGAACCCCATCTTATAGCGTACAAAAAAACCATCTCAAAATGAATTAAAGATTTGAACAAAAGGCCTGCAAGTGTAAAACTCCTAGAAAAAAAAAGTAGGGGTAAGCTGCTTGACATTAGGCTTGGCAATGACTTCTTGAAATTCACAGCAAAAACAAAAGCAACGAAAGCAAAAACAAACAAATGGGACTATTTTGAAGTGAGCTTCTGCGCAGCAAAGTAAACAATCAACAAAATGAAAAGGCAAATTATGGAATGGGAGAAAATATTTTCAAATAACATATCCTGTAAGGGGTTAATATTCAAAATATACAAGGAACTCATGCAACTCAACAGAAAATAATAATAACCCAATTTAAAAATGGGCAAAAAGGCTAAATAGACTTTTTTTTTTTTCCAAAAAGACATACAAAATAGCCAACAGGTATATGAAAAGGCGTTCAACATCGCCAATAATCAGGGAAATGTAAATCAAAGCCACAACGAGATACCCCATCACACCAGTTAGGATGCCTGTGAGTAAAAAGTCAAAAGATAACAAGTAGTGTCAAGACTGAAAAAAAGGGAACCTTTATACACTGATGGTGGGGATATAAACTGGTACAGCGACTATGGAAAAAAGTATGGCGTTTCTTCAAGAAATTAAAAATAAAGTTACCATATGATCCAGGAATTGCATTTCTGGGCATATATCCAAAGGAAATGAAATCATTATCTCAAAGAGATATCTGTAGCCCCATGTTTATAGTAGCATTATGTATAATAGCTAAGGTATGGAAACAATCTAAGTGTCCATCAACAATGAATAGATAAACAGATAAAGAGCTCAACTTTATATTATTATTTTTGATATGACTATACAACTCAGACATTCAGATACGTATTAAACACTAGTTTAAACATCTTCCATTATAAATGCAGAATAAATTCAGTATTATGGACTTTAGTGTACACAGCAACTCTTTCTTACATAAAATACATTAACTTAACTGGTTTTATGTGGTTTTTTTTTTTTAAAGATTTTTATTTATTTATCAGAGAGAGAGAGACAGAGGCAGGCAGAGGGAGAAGCAGGCTCCCTGCTCAGCAAGGAGCCCAATGTGGGACTCGATCCCAGGACCCTGGGATCATGACCTGAGCCGAAGGCAGACGCC
This sequence comes from Mirounga leonina, assembly GCF_011800145.1. Lineage (NCBI taxonomy): Eukaryota > Metazoa > Chordata > Mammalia > Carnivora > Phocidae > Mirounga > Mirounga leonina. Next base: position 7,886,176 of record NW_023270323.1, read on the forward strand.
TAACCGACTGAGCCACCCAGGCGTCCCAACTTAACTGGTTTTAAAATGTTGAACTTCCAAATTATAAAATCCTTATGAATGGCACAAGAACCTCTCCACATAATGAAGGATAGAATACTATTGTCTTTTCCTTGTTGACATTACCAGCTTAATTGTCTATCCCTCCCTTTTCAAGTTGTAGATAACATGAATAAACAGCTAATGTCCCAAGAACCAGCAACACATTATCAAATTCATCGAAATTACTTTAATGTGTTAAATGGCTCACAATTAGGATCTTAGTCAACAGATTAATAGTCAGCAAGATACTCCCATAGAGATAAGTATATATAGCATTCAATTTGGCATTGAGGCAAATGATTATCTCTAAATAAGAATTAGATATAATCAGGATAAGTACATTTCTACCATATTTTTGTGCTATTTCTTTTAAAAACTGTCTAAATTCCAATTTGAGATCCACCATTTGCTAACAGTGTGATTTCATAAAGTTATTTGACTTAATCCTTAATTAGTAATAACTGCCATATAAAATTTTGGTTATGATTAAATGACACTTATCTTGATGATGAGCACTAAGATAAGGACTTGATGAATCACTATATTGTATACCCGAAACTAATACAACACTGTATGTTAAGTATACTGGAATTAAAATTTTTAAAAATAACTTTTTAAAAAAACATTAAATGAAACAATGCAAACAAATTCCTTAGCATGTTTTTGGGCGCACAGAAAAAAAAGGTGACCATCATCAATATCATCATCAGCATTGTTCTTATTATTACTATAATTAAAGAATTAATATAACTAAAGCCATAAGTACAAAAAAGGCTACCAAGATCAAAAATTTTAAAAGTAAGCAGATGCATAAAAATGATCTTGTGTCAAATGTGAAAAATATTAGGCTGTACAATTATACAGCTAGATAATTCATTCATGCATTTAAAACTTTAAAATTGGGCACCTGGATGGCTCAGTCAGTTAAGCAGCTGCCTTCAGCTCAGGTCTATGATCCCAGAGTCCTGGGATCGAGTCCCGCATCGGGCTCCCTGCTCAGCGGGGAGTCGGGTTCTCCCTCTGCCCCTCCCCTCTGCTTGTGCGCGCTCTCTCTCTCTCTCTCATTCCCTTGCTCTCTTGCAAAAATAAATAAAATCTTTTAAACAAATAAAACTTTAAAATTGTTATATTCATGGAGAGACTAATTGGATTAATCATATAATGTTATGATTCTTGACACTCTAATATATAACTTGACTTATTATAAATTTTATGTAATAACTTAGTATTATTTTTAATGTTTTGGAAAGAGCTGGGGTCATGAAGTCACTAAGCCTAGTCCCTAAGAGCCTGAGTTTTGGATTGAGATAGCTGTAATTTGACCATGCCACGTAACAGCTGTATGATCCCTTGGTCTCAGTTTTCATATTTGTAAAACGGAGACCACTGATGCCTGCCTCATAAGGCTTGTATTCCAAACAATTATCTACTAACGTTGTGACTTCAGACACATTACTTAACATATCTGTGTTCCAATTATCTTATCTGTAAAATGGGTGACTATAATTGTAGCGATTACAATCATGTGAGAATTTGATGAATTAATGTATCCAAAGTCCACAGAATGGGAAATGAGACATAATAAGCATTCTATGTTGGGAGAACTAGTTGGCAGTAACAGTAATAGGAATAGCAGAAGTAGCAACAGCAGAAGCAGTGGCAGCAGGAGAAAAAAATTAATAAAAATAATGTCAAATACAGTCCAGTAGGTGGCATATATTCAACAGTTTTCTTAACTGAAATTTATATTAAATAACAAAGTTTTCTGTTAAATGACATACTGGAGTAATTCAACCACCCCCCCCTTTTATTCTTAACCAAAGAGCAGGTACCCAAGGTTACACAGGTATTTAATGACAGAGGCAAGGTTAGAACCACAGTATCCAGGCTCCAAGGACAGTATTTTTAAAGCTTGCAGGCCTATTATATTTAAAGATAGAGATTATCTGTGCTGAAACATAGATTCTACTTAATAATTCAAGTTTTGTTAAAATAGGAAATAGAATTTAAGGTATACAAATTTCTTTTATAGTGATTTGGCTGGAATATATCCATTTCATTAACTAAGAAATAAAATCAATTTCTTTGACTAAGAAATACCAATGCTCTAAAACCATTTACTCTACAAAAAGAAATCCTTATTTTAGATAAAGCCACACTCCAAGTAAAATTAATTTCTTTCCACTGTCTTCTGAGGGCCAGAATCTGGACAACACAACTAAGAAAAATGAGTGATATTGCTGAATTACATTTTTAGCGTAATACAAGTGAAGTAAGTTTAAAATCAAGTAGAGAAAAGATTTAAAACAAATTATAAATAAGAAAAAATACTACAGAGTGAAAAATAAGGAAAAGGTGGTTTCTATTCATGAGATGGAATAAGAAAATTAAATAGAATGAAAATTATATTTCGTATTTACGATACAAAGAAAATCAGCTTACCTTTGGCAGGGTTTGATTCATATCCATATGATGTTTTGTTAAAAGTATGATGATCACCAGAAGAGGGTATTATCCTTGAATCTGAAATAGGATGAATCCCTTTAACACGGTCAGCTATTGCTTTATGTTGCTCATAAAATCCAAGTTTCCTTGGGGAGCTTGTCGCCAACATTTTTTCACCATTTTGTACTACCACATGTTCTTCTCTTTGCATATCACCTGATAGGTGAGTCTCTGAGTTGTTCCCATTCATAACAGGTAGTTCAGTGATTTGCAATAACACTTCCTTCTGATTAGCAGCAGAGGTTTCTGATAAGGAATTAGATTCAGTGCTACATCGGCCTTCTAACCTGTATTTTCCAGGAGACATAATTGCACAGGGAACAGTTCCCATAAGGTCTATTGTTGTCTTTGTAACAGCAGCAGGATTGGAAGAGATCTGAGAGGTAGAATCATTGTGGCCAAAGTTGTCACAGTGGGATGCCATACTTCCACTTTGAGGAAATGCATCCGTTTCAGACACAGAATCTTCAGTCAAGGCTAAGAACTCTGAAGGTGTCTGAGCTGTTGTGAGATCAGCAGAAAGCAGCGGAGATTGTAAAGAGCTTCCTGCTCGTTCTGTTACATCCACGGAACAAGATGGAGAAGCTCTTACTAATACAGGCTCTCTCTCTTGGTACTGTGTAATTTCCAATGAGAATCCAGACTGTTGTACCAATGAAATGGATTGACTCTGTGGAACTGGTTTAGAAAATTTATAGTGAGATGAAAAGGATTTAGTAAGTAGTTTCTTTGTCGACTGCTTAACAGAACGGCGAGTTTGTTCTTCTGTGAATCCAGAATCATCCCCCTCACTTTTGCCAGAACTTAGGCAATTTATAAAGACATTCTTATTAGTTGAGTGCTCCTTTTCCCTTTCAAAATCTTCTGTTAAAGATCTTGTTATCTTCTTATTTCGCGAACTGCTAAAACCAACAGAATGTCTTCCCCTGGTTTTAATATGTTCTTCCAAACTCAGTTTTGGCATACTGCTATGACCAGATTGAGCACCATTTGAAATACTAAGGTTCTGGTTGGTAGCATCTTGCTTAGGTTCACTTCCCTTCTTATGGTGGAAACTAATGGAAGGAGTACGGAATATGCTCCTGCGTTTACCTGTACTACCTGAGCTTGAGTTAGTGCTGGAAGGAGAGGAACTGTGGACACCAACTGTATTACTGGAGGACGGTGAAGAAGGAAGAGAATCATGTCTTCTGCTAATACTTCTCCTGAATATTGGCAACCGGGAGACCAGGGTAGATCGTCTTGATCCTGAGTCCCCCATTGGGACTCCAAGGCTTGCACTGTGATAGCCAACTTAGCAGCCTAAAGAAGTTAAAACAAAAACAACAAGTCAGAGCATTCAATTATAAATTATAATAAAGACATTTTAAAACAAAACATTGTTTTTCAGTACATGGAATAGAATTCGGTTCACACTAAAATAATAAATAATTAAATTCTGATACTTAAGGATTTTTTGAAATTTTAAGTAGCAAAATTATCCAGTAATTTGCATGGCAATTTTATAATGGCTCAAACATTTCAAGATTACCAAGAATATTTAGTCTATTGAAGAGGTTATTGGGTTGGGAGACACAAGATCACTATTCAAGACCCAGCTTTACTACTCCCACTAGTTCTATAATTTGGTAAACTGTTTGATCCTAACACTTTTTATGTCTACTGATACAGATGTAGTAGCCATGTGACCACCATAACCATTGCCGTTGGGTAAAATGACCCACCTCAACCTCTATTGGCCAGCATCAGATACACCACAAGATTCAACAAGTTACTGCTCTGAACTTAACAGAATCACAGACCAGACTAAGGGATGATCTGACACTACAATCTTGAGTCAAAGAAAAGCGAAACAGGAAGTATTCTTCTCCTTGGAGTTTGATTTTGGGGCAGTTAGAGATAATCAGGCCACTGGCAGAGGAAACTAAACCACAAAGGATACAGTGCATGGTTATAAACAAGGTAAGGTTATGAGGAAACCATGACTTTGAATTGAAGAAAAGACTTGAATGAAAATTAATTAAACTGGTAATGTTGAAATAAGTAAGAATACATACTGACAGAAGCAGAAGCATAGAAAATTTATGAACCACATTAATGTCAGGGTGGTGATGATGAAGAAAAAGAAGGAAGAGGATGTGAAGGTGGCAGCTCTACAGTTCATTAACTGTGATGTACCAAATACTTTTCTTACACAGATTATCTCTTTTAATGCTTTTAACTATAGAAGCAGATAATAATACCATGGTCATTTGACAGCAGAAAGGTAACCTTCTGTCATTCAGCTAATAAGTGGTAAAGCAGGAATAAGAAACTAATCCTTATGTAACCACAGGATCAGCTCATAATCAGATGATAATTCTGCCTTCAGTAGAGTGAAGAGCCAAACCGTGTGCTGCTGAAAGTCCAGCTATGCTTCTACTTCAGAGATTCCCACTTGTATGGTCAATCTTGCCATTCTGACGACTGCTATTTTTCACTGATTTTCATAATGTGCCCTGATTGGTTCCTGTTTTGCTTTGTTTTGCTTTATTTCTGTATTTCACATAATTCCTTAACTGTAATGTATACACCCCCTACATCAACTTGGATCAGACTCTGTTTCATTTTGCTGTTTTTTGCAACCAAAACTACCTAACTGAACAATAACAAATACTACATAAAATGACCAGCCCTCCATTTTATTATTCTTACAGAAACATTATGAGATTGATCAAGTGAAATACTTTCATGGTCCTGAAGAAGTATGTAACAAAAATGAAAAAATATATTCCCTTTTGGATTCACATTTTAAAATATTTAGTATTTTGTCCCAAATGATATAAAATCTAAGATTTGCATTAAATGATTTTTATTAAATGATTTCTACTTGCATTCACTAAATTTGAATCTAAATTAAACTATGTGTAAAACACTCCCAAAATATCTGCATATTCTTGTAAGCCTTTGGGAGTATAAAGTTTTTTTTTTTTTAAAGATTTTATTTATTTATTTGACAGAGAGAGACAGCTAGAGAGGGAACACAAGCAGGGAGACTGGGAGAGGGAGAAGCAGGCTTCCACTGGGCAGGGAGCCCGATGCAGGCCTCGATCCCAGGATGCTGGGATCATGACCTGAGCCGAAGGTAGACGCTTAACAACTGAGCCACCCAGGTGCCCCAGAGAATAAAGTTTAAAATATAAACAAAGACACTTTAGCTCTTAAAATCTCACAAATTAAAAATATCTAATTTTCCTCCCAGGTTAAATCTAATTTAACCAATTTCCAATTTCCAAAGTGGATACAAAAAATAATAAAATAAATGCTGACACAAAAGCAAGAAATGTTAAAAAAAAAAAAAGGCCAATAAATATTTCAATATACACAAATACTGAAAATATCTTATTAGTAATAATGGTAAATATCTTGACATTAATGCATTTATAACCATAGATTCACCACCAGCTAAATATCGTAATGGTTAATAATGCTCCAATTATAACAAAATTCTTTACTAGGCATTGAATGGAAATAAATGATGCACATTAATGAAAAATCACAACTGAGAATAATGTTAACTAAAGCATCAGTAAGACTGAAATCATGAAAAAAATGTATTTTTTTTAAGATTTTATTTATTTGAGAGAGATTAAGCACTAGTGGGAGGAAGGGTAGCAGGAGGGAGGCAAGCAGACTCCCTGCTGAGTGGGGAGCCCAACAAGGGGCTCAATCCCAGGACCCTGAGATCATGACCTGAGCTAAAGTCAGACACTTAACTGACTGAGCCACCCAGGTGCCCCTGTGTCAGCATTTAAAAATAGGGACTCATTCAATATCTCTTTAGCAAGTATTCAAAGGATTTAACTAATAAAAAATACAGAAAAAAAAATACAGTAATTACTCCTCTCTTCCTAAGTGCTTAATGAAAACAACCAGACTTCCATTGGGTACCAATAATAGACTTAGGTTACTAATATATTTAACCTAATTTAAGTAAAAACATCATAAATACTAAGAGATATTTGCACATTGAATGGGATAACATGAAACAGATATAAAATCTATTGGAGATAAAAATCCTTTAGATTTTACTTTGTCTAACTGATAGTCTTTTAAATTAAGGTCTTGATTTCCTACTGAGAGCTTCCCAGCTAAAAAAGAGAAAGATAACATATATATAGATAGGTTGGAATTATCCATATTTTTTAGAGAGACTCTTCTATGTTTAGATGCTATTTATATCTCCAGATTCATTATCCCCCTCTCCTCATATTTAATTGTCTAATTGGACTGATTACTGCTTGCCATTTTCTGTTCACTTTCACCTGCTGGGCATTTGCAGATGTGGGATCACCTGCTTAGGATGCCCTTCCTGTAACTCTGACGTGAAATATTCCTATTTCTCTAACATTGTCCCTTCCAGGATGTCATCCGTGACCCCTTTCCCATCCTCTTCCATTTGGGATGTAATACTACTCCTTTACATATCCTCAAGTATTACCTTACATAGTTAACATCTGTCTATCTGACTTCACTATTTGACCTTAAGTTTCTTAGCAGCAAAGGCCATCTCTGCTTTGCTTTGAGACCCCATTGCCTAATGTAAGACACAGTTAGTACCTGTCAACTAAATGGATTTTAGGAAATAAAGTTTTAATTTCAATACATCAGTATTTCAAACCTAAATAAACATATTTTCTGCCTCACTACCATAAATAAATGCTGCAATTTTGAGGTTAATTATATTAATTTACAACTTTTAGAGAGTCATACGTTAATTGAAAACCTTTCCAACTGTAAAATTATTCAATAATCTAAAATTTGCTAACATCTGAAAATGTTCTAGAAGCACAATGCTAAATTAAAAAGTTGAATAAAACAATATATCATCACATCTACTATTAATGACAGACAAATGTAACACTGAAACATGTTAATTTTATTTTTATTATAATTTTATTATGACAATCACCTTTTAATTTCTTAATAAACCTTGTGTATATTTTCATATATTTTTACAAATTTCCAAGTCAGATAAAATAAACATATTTTTTTCAGTTCTCCTCTAATATTTCTTGGTTCAGAAGTCATATCATCTCAATCATAACAGATCCTAAAAAATACACAGGTTGAACTAGACCTGCCCATCTTCCAGGGGCCTTTACTACTACGAACATTATTTTTTTGGGAAAACAAATTTGTTATAAAAAGTGTCTTCTAATTATACCTTTAAAGCTATATGGATAAACAAAAAATTAGACTATTTTAGACAATATCACTACACAGATGCATAACTTGACCCTACTGGAAGTGGTATGAAATTCAGTTTGATCTCAATTGAAGAAACAGTATCCTTTGCTCTTTAACACCAGGATTTAACAAGAAATTCCCAGAAAGTACTTTATTCAGTGATCTCTGTAACTTTAGCAAACACTATCATTACCCTTAAGAGTGAAATATCATACAGTAGATCTGTTCTGAATAAAATGAGAGGTGAATCTTATTTGGCATGGTTCAGAAAAATACAAATTCTAGTTAAAGGGGCTATATGCATTGCTAATGTTACCTATTTAAAATAGAGTAAATGTAAAATAAGAAATACTGAAAAATATACATATATATATATGTATATATACATACACACACACACACACACACACACTTTCTTTCATGATTCTAAAGGCATTATCTGTAGGCATAAAAAGACCTTGCAGGGCTTCAGGGGCACCTGGGTGGCTCATTAAGCGTCTGCCTTCGGCTCAGGTCATGATCGCAGGACATGATCCCAGGGTCCTGGGATGGGGTCTCTAATCGGGCTCCCTGCTCAGTGGGAATCCTGCTTCTCCCTCTCCCACTCCCCCTGTTTGTGTTCCCTCTCTCGCTGTCTCTCTCTCTGTCAAATAAGTAAATAAAATCTTTAAAAAAAAAAAAAAAAAAAAAACCTTGCAGGGTTTCAAAGCAATCATCTTGAAAATGAATACCACATACAGATAGCTATGTCTGTCTATGCAAGTAAAAGAAACAAAACAAAAACCCCTTCACCTTTTTTTCCCAGCATTTTTTCAAATATTTTCCTAGAATTTGAATACCCCTCATATTTTGTCACCATAAGCCAAAGATGAAGTCACCTGACAGCCCACATCTGAGATAGTCCTAAATATCATTTGTCTTTCTCCCCAAACTTGTGATGTTTAAGGAGAAATTTACAAACAAAAATACTTCAAATCCAAGCTCTGCCACTTACTAGTAGAATTAGCTAGAATAAGATAATAATTATTTTAGGTATGAAAAGGTGCAAAATCAGAAAGAAACTTAGCACTCTGCCTCATAGTGAATAAATTTCCAGTTTCTTTCTTTTCTGATGCAATGCATTCAAGCAAGTGGGGAATAAATGATTATAAAAATGAGCTACTTATCAAAATCTGCCCCAATTATTCCATTTTAAAAATCACCTAAAAACATTGGGGGAGTGGGGCACCTGGGTGGCTCAGTTGGTTAAGCTACTGCCTTTGGCTCAGGTCATGATCCTGGAGTCCCGGGATCGAGTCCCGCATCAGGCTCCCCGCTCAGCAGGGAGTCTGCTTCTCCTTCTGACCCTCCCCCCTCTCATGCTCTCTCTCTCTGTCTCATTCTCTCTCTTAAATAAATAAATAAAATCTTTAAAAAAAAAATATTGGGGGAGTACATAAATCAAGATCAGTATTCCAATCCCTTATGATGAACCTCCCCAAAGTATACATTTTTATTGGAATTGAAAAACAATGATCAATATTTGAAAGGTTTGTGAAGAATGTTGCATGAAGTAAATCTGGTCCCAGTTCTATTCTTTCTCAGAAAAGATTTCCGAAAATAACCCGATACAGCCTAAATGATCATGCTGAAAAGAAAATCTATGATACATGATGAAATAGAAGAAAGAAAATTCACAGAAACCAAATATTCTCTAGGTCACAATTTTTCAACACTAAGAAAGTGATGGCAGAAAATAAATTATATGTAAACATATCAAAGGGCATTGATCAACTTTTACCAAAATTAAATAAAATAAAAGCTTGAAGAAGTTTCCAAAACAATCTTACCTAAATATGTCCTTCAGCCACAGATTTAAATGAGGCTCACAACCTTTTAGGTGGTTAGGGCTCAGCTGGAAAGCCCTCCAGTCCAGACTCTTTCTATTACAAAGCCATGCAATTTACACCTCAACATTCTTTAACTTTATGTTGCAAGGTATCCTTAAATGAATTTCTAAAATGTTTTACTGTTTTTCCCTTAAATGAACGGGGAACTAATGGAAGGATTTTTAACAGATAAATCACTACCACAACATGAACAGGGCCACTTCAGCCATAGGGTTAGTGAGGGCAACATGAGATAAATTAAAAAACGGATGAATCAGGACCAAGTGGGTGATCGATCACTGGAAAGAAAATGAGATTGTCAGATGAAGGCAGAAAGAGTCAGAAATCATATACTTGATCAGGTATGTTTAATTCACAAATTATTAAATTTGCATATAATGTAGCCGCACTGAGTAGATGAAGTTCTTTTCAACAAATAAACAAAAAAATAATCCAAATAAATAATTGCTTATATCAGAAATATCTACCTTTAGGTGAAGGTAACTACTAAAAATGATTTGACTCTAAAGTTGATATGTAAACAGAGGTAGACTGCCCCTGATTAGATCTGTATAAATCAATCTCCTTGGAAAAAAAGAGAATGAGTGATGTCAAATTAGCATAATAATGGGAACGTTACAATATGAAAGGAGAATACATTTCAAAGAGATTATTCCAGCAGGATTTAGGGAAGCAGAGGAGTTCCTTGTCCGAATTGATGAAGACAAGGGGTCCTGATACATATTTAGAAGGACATGTAATCTGGAGACCCAGCCCTATAGGATCTTAGTTATTTAGTAACCAGAAGAGACAACAGAAGGTAAAATGACATATAAAAAGGATGGATTTGGGCCAGAGATTAGATAGAATTTAATATTTGAAAGAAGTCAAAAGCTGTATCTACATGTGACCAGGCTTAGGTAAATGAGACTATTTATATTTAAAGAACATTATAATTTATGTTCCGGGATTTACACACAATGAAGGTGTAACTGTTAAGAATGCAGATTCTGACACAAGAATATCTAGACTTGAACTGGGCATTACACATGAGTTGTGTGACTTGAGAGTGGCTTAAAAAGGTATTTAAGCTCCCTGCCCCTAAATTTCTTCATGAAGATAAACAGTTGCACCTACCTTAAGGAATTTTCATCAGGATCTAGTAAACACACACAAAAAAGCATTCAGTACAGGGTCTAACATAGGATAAGTGCTTTAATAACTGTAAGTTATTTATCAAGAACAATTAACCATGTTTGTATTGTTTCCCAACAAATGATTTTTAATTCAACTTAACTTTCCAAACCACTCTCACCTGGAAGTTCTAATTCTGTCTAATCAAAGACTAATACTGTCATTTCCTGAGTCAATCCTGAACAGGGCAGAATGATTATTAGAAGCTACAATACCTACATGTCCATGGGGCTTAGAATTAGTACTGATATATATGAATAAATAGTGATGTGGCCACTGTTGCATTTTTTAACTTGTCTCTTACAAATAATTCCACTCAACTTGGTCGTGCTTTTGACCCAAAATATTAGTGGCCATGCTGATCTCCTACCTGACAAGTTTTGTTCAATTTTTCATTAAGTAAATATTGAGTTCAATTATTCAGTCTTAGTTTTGCTTTTTTTTTTATCTTTAACAGAATTTAGACTTTAAGGAGAAAATAACTGACAATATTATGAATATTCAAAGACTGTGTCTTAGGCTCAAAACATGATTCCCAAAAGATGGATCTGATAAATTTTTTGAGCAGTGCTAATGTCAGTGTAACAAATATACAACTTTAAAGAGGACAGCACACATCTAAAAGTATGTATACATTTGTTAATAAAGAAAAATTATATTATTCTTTATAATCACATCTTATTATTGGAGAAATGTGTTGGTTTTAAAATATTATTTTGGAAAAAAAAAGTCTTCACAGCATCCTAGCTAAGGTTTCTTAGAAGCAGGGCCTGAGCAAGGGATTCTTGTTCAAGCAATTTATTAGAGAACTACTCTCAGAAGAAGGTTAAGAAAGGAGGTATGATAGGACAGAGGGAAAAGCTAATCAGATATGTGGTCACCAATGGAGACTAGCTTCAGACTGATCCCATGGGATCTGGAGCCTAACTCATGTCTTGAGATATATGGCTGATCTTTTGTAGTCTCATGCCAGTCAACCATTTGCAGACTTCTCTAAGGAATGAGAAAAAAAAATATTTGAAGCATATATGACAGGCAATGGATTGATTATCTGGAATATATAAAGAATTCTTATAAATCAATTAAAAAATCAAATAAATGAGTAAAGAATACGAACAAGCAATTCCCAGAAGAAATACACATCACCAATGAATTTATGAAAAGATATTCAAACCTGTAAGTATCTGGGGAATATAGAAAGAACTCCTACAAGCCAATTAAAAACAGAAAAAAAAAAAAAGAAAGAAAAAAGTAGCAAGGAATACAGACAGGAAATTCATAAGAGGAAACACAAATCTTTAATCAAAATATGGACAAATATTTCAACTCCACTATTAATCGGGAAGAAGCGCAAGATACAATTTCTTACTACTAACAGCTTAAAACTAAATAATATCAAGTTTGGGTGAATGAAGTGGTACTTACAGACACTTACAAAGGAGTCCAAATTGTTAAGGTTATTTTAGAAAATTATGTATCAAAATATCAAGTTAAGGGATTTCACTTCTCAGCATTTACCCTAGAATAATGTTCACATATCTGCACAAAGAAACATGTATAGGGATATTCAAGGTTGGTTTATATTAGTTAAATTAAAAGTAATATATATGTCCAATAATAGAATTTTTTAAATGAGATATTATTTATCTCTTCTACAGCATAATGTATAAGAGCTAAACATATAAGGTAAAAGATATAAACTGACATAGAAAACAATTTCCAAGGCATTTAATTAATAAAATCAAGGGTGCCTGGATGGTCAGTCAGTTAAGTGTCTGCCTTCAGCTCAGGTCATGTTCCCAGGGTGCTGAGATCCAGCCCCGCATCAGTATCCCTGCTCAGTGGGGAATCTGCTTCTCCCTCTCCCCCTACCCCTCCCCACTGTTCCTGCTCTCTCGCTCTCAAATAAGTACATACAACCTTTAAAAAATAAAATAAGGTAGCTAAAGATACATTATATAAATTATAAATGAATTATGAAACTTTAAAAATAATATGCATAGGAAAAGATCTGCAATGTTGCACTTCAAAGTGTGAACAGAGGTTACCTTTGAACAGGGCCTTTGTCACCAATGAGGACACCAGGGTTATATGTAATATGATTAAGTTTTAACAGTAAGAATGAATTAATGAATTATTTTTATAAGTAAACCTTTAAAAATTCAAACTAAGGTAGTATAACTATATAATTTATCAAAAGATTATATAATGTCGAAGTATGATATAGGCATGTAAATATGTTAAAAGTAACTTGGAATGTAGTAGTCTCTGGAAGAAGGAGAATGAACACCTGGGAAAATGGTTTTTCCAAATAATTTGAAAATAAACAATTGACGAATATGACAAAATATAAATACCAATAATCTCTTCAAACATTTTATACATTTTATTTTCTTTACTAAAAAGTAAAGGAGCAACTTTATAATAAATAACCTGCAGTTCTGCTTTTATATCAGCAGAGGGTGCAGGAGATCTTCCTTTTTAACAATAAGGTCTATTTTTCCTACAACTTTCAAAACCAATATAAGATTTATTGTGCAGTTAATTATCAAGTCCTTTATGTAAATGAAAAATGAAAGTCTCCAAATACATTTGCAAATTATAACTTTGTTTTTTTTAAATAAATGGTACCTTATAAAAATAAACTGCCTTTGGAATTGAAGAAAGACTCTAATTCTTAACTTGGAAGTTAGAATAGTAAAAATAAGAGAATTTTTTTCAGTTATCCACTTACAACTATGTACAGAACTTGTATTTTATTTTTTTAATATTATTCATTTATTTATTTGTCAGAGAGACAGAGAGTTAGAGTGTGCACACAAGCAGAGGGAGCATCAGGCAGAGGGAGAAGCAGGCTCCTCATTGAGCAAGGAGCTGGATGTGGGACTCGATCCCAGAACCCTGGGATCATGACCCGAGCTGAAGGAAGATGCTTAACTGACTGAGTCACCCAGGCTCCCCCCTACCAGTTGTAGTCGTGGACCTAGAACTTGTATTTTAAAGAGAATTCAGATTCAAATGTATCAATTCAAATTTATTATTTATTTTCCAACATTTTTCATTTTTTCTGAAGAGTAGAACGTATGTACTGCTTTGTAAAAAACATCAGTATAAAAAGTGTACAAGGGTAGTAGCATATTTTGTTCCTATTATATGTTGTAAATATAATTTTTAAAATTTTATTTGCAATGTTGCATTAAACGGCTCATGGTCACAAACACACATATAAATAAGAAAAGGAAAATACTATCATAGGTCAATATAAGATGACTCAAAACCAGAGGGAAAGAATTTTTTAAATACAAATTAGAATACATATTAGGAGATTACATTTAAAGATGGCTACACTCAACACTTATAAATATGTTATATCTGTATCTGTGTGTATATTATCAGTATTACAGATACTGACAATACAAATCAGCATAGGCAGTAATATGGAATTCAACATCTTCAATCTATGCTCCAATTTAAACATAAACTGGATCAATATAAATATAAACTTAGATCAATATAATTGGAAGTCAGCATTGGTCTGATAAGATGGAAAAAAAGAAATGAGTGTATCCACAAATCATTACTGTCTTTCTTTTCTTATAAATACTGTTATAGTTGTATAATGCGAATGGCAGCATGTTACAGAATATACTCACTTCCACTCAGTTATGTGTTGGCATGGTGTACAAATTCTGTCAGAATCATTTTAAAAACAGAATCTTGGATTTGTTGTGTTTTTTTTTTTAAAGTGTTGTCTTCGAATTCAACATGCAATGATCACATTTGTCAATGACACTGTTCCGCAATATATCTGTGGATATAATTTCTCTTGGACTCTGTTTCTCCATTCATAAAATTAGAGAACTGAATAGATGAATTCTGTTAGTGCCTCTAATTTATTAAAATGCATGCATACCATCTGTGAAATTTAGGATACACACTCACATGTGCACACATGCACACACACACACATCTGATAATAAAATGATATTCTGAATATCATTTCTTTCATTTCAAAGTTAATAATGAATGAGATTCAGTATTGCTTCATAGTTAAGTGAAAATAAAGTTCTAGGGAGTACCGCCCCAAACACAGATGTAGTATATGTTACAAAAGAGAGCAAGAGTACATTTGGGAATGCAGTCTATTTGTTACATGATAAAATCAGAAATGTGATAACAAGTTTCTTTCTTCCCCTTATACTGTATTTGCTTACATAAACTGTTGAATTTGACCAAATCATATATATATATTCTTACTTTTCTCTTATTATTTAAAATTGTAGTTTGTAATACATGAATTATAAAACAGATGGATAGAGTTTTTAGAATTTAGGAAGGAAGGCATGGCTGATATTTAACATATTTTAATATTTAAATTCTCTGATATAATATCAGATTAAAATTATTTCAGATTATATCAGATACATTTTAAATTTGTAGAAAAGGCCAATAATAAACGAACAATTAATAGATTTATTCTAGATCCATAAAATATAATTAAAACTAGATTTTACCAAATACATTAAAGTATATTTTATTACCTACGTTGTTCTTTTACTTAAAATTTATTTTTGAGAGGAACTACATAATATATAATAAAGGGAACATAGTAAATTCAGCTCATTTCTTTCTTTGTTAAGGCACATACACACTCACACCTTAAACTTTGTAAATAAATTCACTAAGTTATCTTCTAATGAGACTATTGTCCTGCATCAAAGACCACTATAAGGAATGACTGACTGCTCTTGAGTTTATATGGAGTTGTATACTGTTAATTTGATAGAAAAACTAGTAAGAGTGAATTCATGAGAGAAGGACCTATCTTTATGTGAAATGGGCTGTGTTAGCTGTATTTGGTATCAAGAATAATGTACCTGACTTGGGTTGCCACTAGATGGAGATTTTGCATCTTGGAACATTTAAAGAGTTCCGCCTTGGTGTTCATCTGGAAGGTGAATTTCTTTTTGTGGATAAAGAAAGAAAAATCCAGTTGGTTAAGTACCTCATTCAAAGACATACAGATAGGTAGCTAAACTAACATTTATGGAGCTCAGAGTTCCTGATAATGGAATCAACTCTAATTGAATCAAACAAAAGAAAGACTGTCATTGCCAAAAACATGTCCTATTTGAAACAAACAAAAGAATCCTTGTTCTATACACGTCTAATATATCTATATAATTAAATATTGTTCCCATTTTTTATAACTATAAAACAAAATTTATTTTTCAAGAAGCTACATTAACATAATTCGTTTTCTTTTTTGCCTTTTGTGGCTTTTTTTTTTTTTAACTTAGTCACAAATTCACTGGAAGAGGTGCCCTCCTATTTAATGAATACATAAATTATCTCATTTTAATCCTCCTAACAACTTTATTAGGTAACTGTAATTTTTCTTGTCAAATAAATAAATTTGGTGACAGAGAGGTAAAGTCGAGATTTGAATCCTGGTATTTCCAATGCTAAAGATAAATTTTGAGATCAGTCTTCCTGAATGTACAAAATAGAGGGATAATAATACTATATGATATTAATAATATTCTTTTTTTTTTAAGATTTTATTTATTTATTCATGAGAGACAGAGATAGAGAGAGAGAGAGAGGCAGAGGGAGAAGCAGGCTCCCAAGGAGCAGGAAGCCCGATGCGGGACTCGATCCCAGGACCCTGAGATCATGACCTGAGCCGAAGGCAAGACGCTTAACCATCTGAGCCACCCAGGCGCCCAAATAATAATATTCTTAAGGCTGTTGCTGCCTTATGTGTAATTGGGAATGGCTTAGTATTCCATATTAGTATTCCAATGACAGATCCATTAGAAAGTAATCAAGAGGACTTTTAAATGACCCTCCAATCAGAAATCACAAATCACAGGGAATGTTAATTCTGCAGGAGAAAAAAAAAAATGCATCCACTAGCAAAGAATCTGCAGAGTGCTGAGTTCAACAGTGAGAAAAAGAGAGAGAGAGAGTTGTTCCATTCCACAGACTTAAGTAGGCTATCAGTTGCATGTACAGCACTAAATATTAAATAAGGACATAAGCAGGATTTAAGGACATTTTGTAATTCATAATGAAATCTTGAAAGAAAGAAGCACGTGGGATGCCTGGGTGGCTTAGTAGGGTAAGTGGCTGCCTTCGATTCAGGTCATAATCTCAGGGTCCTGAGATCAAGTCCCACATTGGGCTCCCTGCTCAGTGGGGAGCCTGCTTCTCCCTCTGCCTCTGCCCTTCCCCCCTGCTCATGCGTGCTCTCTCTCTCTAATAAATGAAAAAGAAAGAAGAAAGAAAGAGAGAGAGAGAAAGAAAGAAAGGAAGGAAGGAAGGAAGGAAGGAAGGAAGGAAGGATGGAAGGAAGGAAGGAAGGAAGGAAGGAAGGAAGGAAGGAAGGAAGGAAGGAAGGAAGGAAGGAAGGAAGGAAGGAAGAGGAGGGGAGGGGAAGAAGGAAGGAAGGAAGCAAGAAATACACAAAGAAAGAAAAAAGCATGCATCCAAGCTTCAAAAGAATGGAGAAAAATCTACCATACAACAAACAGAAGGTTACCAGAAACTGGAAGAACCTAAAGGGCATCCTGCTTGCTTTGTCTGTGGAGAAACAACATGATGGATAGAACACCATGTAGATATACATGGTGCTGTATTCATCTATCAAACATATAGCATACAGTTTGACAGTTTATAGTATAAACTGTATATAAATACCTCAACAATATAACGGAATAATTAAAGAATGAGGGTCATAGTCATCTCAAAATAATTTTTTAGTTTTCTTCTGAACATCTTAATATATCATTCTGGTTTTCTCCTACATAACAAGGGATACATTTCCGGATCCACATTTTCTGGGTTTGAATTCTGATTTGTACACTCATTAACACTGAATAAACTGCTTAATGCTCCTCTCAGCCTCAGTTTCACTATGTGTGAAATGGAGGAAATCAGAGCACCTCCCATGGTAACTATTATGAGGATTAAATGAGCTACTGTGTGTTAAGTGCTTAGAACTGTGCCCAACACAGAGGAAGTGTAAGCTATTTTTTATTATTACAAAATTATGTAAAGTGTGTCTGACTTTTCTATTTTAAGAATTTGAAATAGAAATCTGTCTCAAGAATCCAGTGCCTCAGATGGGAAAAACTACTGAAGCAGTACCCTTTGCACAATTTTCTCTTAGTAAGGTTTATTTGTTTCTCTGTGAGCTATAAGTTAAGATAGTGTAATGTGGATAGAGGGGCATAATATTCTCCACAAACCCTTAAGGTAAAGATTTGTACTGTAGCCTGGAAATGACAAAAGACAGAGGTAATAAACCTGAACATTCTACATGAAAGATGAACTCTTTTTATTTTCTTAGATTCAAGTATATTTTATGCTGATACCTTGGATAATTTTATGTTGTTCACACTGTCAAGCATAATTTCAAATGTGTTTTATTAAAATAACTGAAAAGCTATATAATCCTAGCACACTTTAAAAGTTAACCACTAACAATTTTTCTGTTAGTTTAAATATGGGAAAGAATGTATTTTTCTGGCATGTTTTATGCTCTATATGTGCTTTATTTTTTTTAAAGATTATTCATTTATTTATTTGACAGAGAGAGAGAGAGAGAGCACAAGCCGGGGGAGCGGCAGGCAGAGGGAGAAGCAGGCTTCCCGCTGAGCAGGGAGCCCGAAGCGGGGCTCAATCCCAGGACCCTGGGATCATGACCTGAGCCAAAGGCAGATGCTTAACCAACTGAGCCACC
The DNA here is from genome assembly GCF_011800145.1 of Mirounga leonina. Lineage (NCBI taxonomy): Eukaryota > Metazoa > Chordata > Mammalia > Carnivora > Phocidae > Mirounga > Mirounga leonina. The sequence continues at coordinate 7,904,779 of NW_023270323.1, forward strand.
CAGGTGCCCCTCTATATGTGCTTTAAATATATTTTCATTAATACATTAAGCAGCATATTTGGCTTATTTGATTCAAGGAGAAGATATATAAACACATGTCATTATAATCTAATTGTAGAAAGCAATCCTCGCTGTCAAACCAACCAACCAATGAATATTCTTCTTCAGAAGAAAAGATTTCAATCATCAAATAAATCTGTTAATACCCTCAAGTCAATATTCTCACTTAGTCATGTTTGGAATCTAATAGGAAAAGGAGGAGGGAAGGCAGAGGAAGGAAGGGGAGAGTGACTTGGAGTATCACTTCTATGAAATAAGGTACCATGCCCTCCAATATTTCTTTAAAGAGTACTCAAGGGACTTCCTGAGGAATAAAACCTTTGACTGATACCTTGGAGATCTTCAGAAACTGGACAATGCATCCTAGAAAGATTCAGAAGAGGTGAGAAGTTTGCTTTTTTTTTTTTTTTTTGGTAAAGTGGGAGATAGTAAAAGGCAAAGTAAGAAAGATGAACCTGACAAACCTCAGAAGATTTCCAAGCAAGGAGAAGTATGGAAAATCACAACTGGAAGTTGAGGATTCAGAAACTGATTCTCTTAAAAGTATCCATGCCTATATAAGCCACCACAAATCCTTGAGACCCCGGTTCTGAATACCACAACTCTAGAACACACAAAATGCTCAGTGGATTCTCTCATTCATTCAAACAATTAAAATATAGAAGAAAATACTTTGTTTTAGGCACAGAGGATGCAAAAGAGAGTAAGAGACATGAGGTTCCTTTTCTGGTGAAGTATCTATTCCAGTGAGGGAGATATAAAATATAAACAAGAAATCAAATGAACTTGACAGATAGTGTATATTCATGTGAAAAAAATAATCATGGTAATGAGATAAGTGAAGGGGGCAAGTGTGGAGATAGGGATATTTGTGGTGAATGAAGTATCAGTGGGAAGAACCATTTTTTTTTTAAGATTTTATTTATTTATTTGAGAGAGACAGATAGTGATAGAGATAGCAAGAGAGAGCACAAGCGGGGAGAAGAGGGAGAAGCAGACTCCCACCCAGCAGGGAGCCTGACATGGGGCTCAATCCCAGGACCCTGGGATCATGACCTGAGCCGAAGGCAGATGCTTAACCGACTGAGCCAGCCAGGTGCCCTGGGAAGAACATTTCTGACAGAGGCAATATCAAGTACAAACTCCCTGGGTCAGGCATGAGTTTCATCTATCCAAGTAAACAGTGTGAGTAAAGGGAATGCGTGTATGAGATGATCTGGGTCAGGAAGGTGGAGGGACAGATCCTGTAGGGCCTCATAGGATATAGTGCTATGCTTGGATTGTATTCCAACTGCTAGAAAAAGCCATCAGATTAAAAGAGAAGTTAAAAGAGAAATCTTTGTAAAGGATGGATAGTAGGAGTAACCAGCCATTTAGGAAATTACTACAATAGTCCAAAGGAAGAGATGATGGTGATCTGGTTTGGATAGTCATAGTACAAACAAGGGAACAGGCTTGGTTATCTTGGGGTGTGGGGAGTACCAACAAGAACTGCTGATGGACAGGGTGTGAGGGGTGAGAGAAAGAGAGGAATAAAAAAAAAAATGCCTAGGTGTTTTTTGTTTTGTTTGTTTTAATATGGTTGTTGGGTTTTTTGTCATTTGTTTTAAAAGGGGGAAGAAGTGCTACTAAAAATGACCATCATAATGGTAAAGTCAGTATGAAATAGATAAATGAAAAACAGACACCCAAAGTATTAAATTATGATCAAATATTCACATAAATAATAAATCTTTTTTCATATTGAAAGCAAAGTGGCCTACAACACAGTTTTTAAATAGAAGCTCATTTCTGACCTCAAAGTTAGAGAATTTGGGAAATATGGAAAATATAAAAGATGAACGCATCCAATCCCATCAATGGTACTCTGTGTATTTTTAAATGCAGGGAGTGTTCACTTCACGTGGCACAATGTAAACTGAAGCACATGCATATGAGAACTGCACCCTTGCTTTGCACAATTCTGTGCTACTTAAATCTCATGACTCCCAGTTAACACAAATCATGTAATTCATGCAAAGCAATGAGGAGTGTGTATTTTTTTTTCCGGTAATTTTTAAATCACTGAGATAAAGTAAAAATATAATGTATCCTTCTAAGAAATTTCTCACATATTATCAACTCCTTATCCGAGATTTCTTATAGGGATTTACCATAAATTACTTAAGGTAAAACATATAGGTAGTTTCAAACATTTCCGTAAAAAAAATAGCAATCTTATACTATACTGTCATAAAATAACTAATCCATTTCAGCTAAATAGTCATTTGATGGCATTAAATGTCTCCATTTTTTAGCTGGACCAGGGTTGGGAGTTTTTATTAATGAAAGAACCCTGCGCGATGCTTTGGATTCCAGCCCAAAGGCAGTACTACTTCTATTATCAGTGTAGCTGGACCAAAGTCCTATGTGTAAACCTCTACTTGGTAATACATGAAACTGTTCTGAAGGCTACAAACTCTTTCACGCCACAAGGGTACCATTTAGTAAATCACCAGAGCAACCAGATCAGAGGCAAGACCGTCTGATCGCACTACGTTTATTTGTCCTCGAGGTGTCTCTCTCCCATTCTGCAAATGATTAATTCACTTGAGGCCATGCAGGCACATAAGAGCATCTCTCCGTAGCACTTTGAGAAATCAAGTCAAGAAAGCAGGCAACAAGGTGAAGAATACTGATACAGAGAGAGGATATTTCCAAAAGATGTAAATCTGTGTACAGGTAAGTGATTCAACCTGCTTTATAAAATCTCCTACAAAGTGGGAGATCTGTGTCAGGCATAAAGGAAAATGCAAAATTTAGACTCGCTTCCTCCTGCCCTTAAGAGGCTTATAATCTAATTAATTGAATTAATACAAAAGGAAACCGAGGCTAAACGTGAATGATACTGTGGTACTGACGATATATGCAATTATAGTTCTGAGAAGAGAAGAAAATGAGGCAGACTAGAAAAGGAAACTATTAGGAAAGGAGCAAAATAAGACATGAAAATCTAAGACTAAACAGTTTTCATAATGTTTTGAGATTTAAGAAATTGAGTTCATTTATTCAATAAACACCCACTGAAAAGTATATTCTGTTTCAGGCAGGAGACTGAGGGTGCTCTTCTCTTTTCTCTCGCCCTCCAACATTAGGCCATGGAATTACAAGCGCTACAAAGCACCTAACAGATGATCACTGAAGCCAGCATTTCTCAAGGTGTAATTCCCAGCCCAGCAACATCAGCATTACCTGGGAAATCATCAGAAATTTATACTGTTGAGCCACAGCCCCAGAAATGCTCAGTCAGAACCTGTGGGTGGTCTCACCTAGCACTCTCTGTATTACTAAGACCTTCAGATGATTCTGATGCATGCCAGAGATTGAACACCACTGATATAAGCTAACCAGGGAAGAACCTGGAGGCTATCGTGAGGTCATTACTTGATAGCTAACAGCAGAACTAGAAACATGATTTCTAACTCACAAGAGAGTTTTTTTTTTTTACTCCATTATAAAATAAATGCAAATTTTCTGTTGGTTTCAGTAACTTCTTTGTTTTTCCCCTTTCCAAACATGAACCTCGGAAAATTTAAAAGCTGCTTTTAACAGTATGTACTTTGTGAAAAAATGTATTCCCCTTTCCACATGGTGATGAACTAAGCAAACAAAGAATGTAGATGTAGAATTTCTTTCATTATTTTTATTAATTAAAATTTTGTGATTTTCTTTAAATTTTTTTAGTTTTTTTTTATTTCAATGACATTTTTATTCTCATTATAAAACACAATGATTAATTATAGCCAGGGATTACAAAACATTCGGGAAGAAAAGAATTTTCTCAAGTGTTGCCTCTTTCCAATCCTCTTCCTTTTTTTAAAACATTATTTTTTCCTTTTTTTAAATTTAAATTCAATTAATTAACATATAATATATTATTGGTTTCAGAGGTAGATGTCAGTGATTCATCAGTCTTATATAATACCCAGTGCTCATTACACCATGTGCCATCTATCACCCAGTTACCCCATCCATTCACCCCCTTCCCCTCCAGCAACCCTCTATTTGTTTCCTATGATTAATAGTCTCTTATGGTTAGTCTCCCTCTCTAGTTTCATTTTGTTTTATATTTTCTTCTCTTCCCCTATGATCCTCTATTTTGTTTCTAAAAATCCACATATCAGTGAGATCATATAACTGTCTTTCTCTGATTGACTTATTTCACTTAACCTTCTAGTTCCATCCACGTCATTGCAAATGGCAAGATTTCATTTTTTTGATGGCTGAGTAGTATCCCATTGTATATATATACAACATCTTCTTTATCCATTCATCTGTTGATGGACATCTGGACTCTTTCCATTGTTTGGCTATTGTGGACACTGCTGCTATAAACATTGGGGTGCACATGCCCCTTCGAATCACTACATTTGTATCTTTGGGTTAAATACCCAGTAGTGCAACTGCTGGGTCATAGGATAGCTCTATTTTCAACTTTTTGAGGAACCTCCATACTGTTTTCCAGAGTGGGTGCACCAGCTTGCATTCCCACCAACAGTGTAGGAGCGTTCCCCTTTCTCCGCATCCTCGCCAACATCTGTTCTGTATGTTGCACCCAAAATCATAAGATACCTAGGAATAAGCCTAACCAAAGAGGCAAAGGATGTGTATTTAGAAAACTACAGAACACTCATGAAAGAAATTGAGGAAGACACAAAGAAATGGAAAAATGTTCCATGCTCATAGATTGGAAGAACAAATTGTTAAAATATCTATGCTACTAGAGCAATCTACACATTCAGTGCAGTCCCTATCAAAATACCACCAACTTTTTTCACAGAGTTGGAACAAATAATCCTAAAATTTGTATGGGACTAGAAAAGACCCCAAATAGCCAAAGGAATGTTGAAAAAGAAAACCAAAATTGGTGGCATCACAGTTGCCAACCTCAAGCTCTATTACAAAGCTGTAATCACCAAGACAGATGGTACTGGCACAAAAACAGACACATAGATCAATGAAACAGAATCAAAAACCCAGAAATGGACCCTCAACTCTGTGTTCAACTAATCTTCAACAAAGCAGGAAAGAATAACCAATGGAAAAAAGACAGTCCTTTTAACAAATGGTGTTGGGAAAATTGGACAGCCACATGCAGAAGAATGAAACTGGACCATTTCCTTACACCATACACAAAAATAGACTCAAAATGGATGAAAGACCTAAATGTGAGACAGGAATCTATCAAAATCCTAGAGGAGAACACAGGCAGCAACCTCTGTAATCTCAGCTGCAGCAGCTTCTCACTAGACACATCTCCAAAGGCAAGGGAAACAAAGGCAAAAATGAACTATTGGGACTTCATCAGGATAAAAACCTTTTGCACAGCACAGGAAACAATCAACAAAACCAAAAGACAACTGACAGAATGGGAGAAGATATTTGCAAATGACATATAAGATAAAGGGCTAGTATCCAAAATATATAAAGAACCTACTGAATTCCACCCCAAAAGAACAAATAATCCAATCAAGAAATGGGCAGAAGACATGAACACACATTTCTGCAAAGAAGACATCCAAATGGCCAACAGACAAATGAAAAAGTGCTCAACATCATTCGGCATCAGGGAAATACAAATCAAAACCTCAATGAGATACCAACTCACACCAGTCTGAATGGCTAAAATTAACAAGTCAGGAAATGACAGGTGTTGGCAAGGATCCGGAGAAAGGGGAACCCTCCTACACTGTTGGTGGGAATGCAAGCTGGTGCAGCCACTCTGGAAACAGTATGGAGGTTCCTCAAGAAGTTGACAATAGAGCTACCCCATGACCCAGCAATTTCACTATTAGGTATTTACCCCAAAGATACAAATGTAGTGATCCGAAGGGGCATGTGCACCCCAATGTTTATAGCAGCAATGTCCACAATAGCCAAACTATGGAAAGAGCCAAGATGTCCATCAACAGATGAATGGATAAACAAGATGTGGCATATATATATACAATGGAATATTATGTAGCCATCAAAAAAAATGAAATCTTGCCATTTGCAACAACACGGATGGAACTAGATGGTATTATGCTGAGCGAAATAAGTCAATCAGAGAAAGACATGTATCATATGATCTCACTGATACGAGGAATTCTTAATCTCAGGGAACAAACTGAGGGTTGCTGGAGTGGTGGGGGGTGGGAGGGATGGGGTGGCTGGGTGATGGACATTGGGGAGGGTATGTGCTATGGTGAGCGTTGTGACTTGTGTAAGACTGATGACACAGACCTGTACCCCTGAAACAAATAATACGTTATATGTTAAAAAAAAAAAAGAGAGAGAGAAGATAGTAGGAAGGGAA
>NW_023270323.1:7911275-7973558 GCF_011800145.1 Mirounga leonina
TGCTGGAGTGGTGGGGGGTGGGAGGGATGGGGTGGCTGGGTGATGGACATTGGGGAGGGTATGTGCTATGGTGAGCGTTGTGACTTGTGTAAGACTGATGACACAGACCTGTACCCCTGAAACAAATAATACGTTATATGTTAAAAAAAAAAAAGAGAGAGAGAAGATAGTAGGAAGGGAAAAATGAAGGGGGAAATCGGAGGGGGAGCTGAACCATGAAAGACTATGGACTCTTGAGAAACAAACTGAGGGTTCTAGAGGGGAGGGGGATGGGGGGATGGGTTAGCCCAGTGATGGGTATTAAAGAGGGCACGTACTGAATGGAGCACTGGGTGTTATATGCAAACAATGAATCATGGAACACTACATCAAAAACTAATGATGTAATGTATGGTGATTAACATAACATAAAAAAATAAAATTAAAAAAAAAATTTCACCCTGTCTGAAAAATAATATGCTTTTTAATTGTAAGCTAATGACTTTTAATTGTGTTATGTTAACCTTCAACACTGGGGGGGGGGGGGAGTATTTATTAAGAAAGCACCAATCAAGGCATTTGTGTGACACAGTTTTTCAAAGAATTCTACAAATTACTTTTAATGAGCCAAACTAATCATTCTTCTGCTTTACTGAAATTTAATTATCAACTTAACTGAAAGCATAAAGTCTGCCTCATTTCCTTTTCCAAGCAATGAAACTGCAAAATATAAGGAAAGTACAAATCAAAAGTAAAATAGATTTGACCTGAAATCATAAATTCTATTTAACAGAGTATTTAGTAGTATGTAATGTAACATAATCATTCAAACAATGCTATGGAGTCTGACTTAAAGTGACACCAATGATGGGATGCTTTTACATCACAAAATTCCATGAAGTACTAGGGTTTCTATGACAAAGATGATTCACTAAGAAGTTTACTTAAAAGATAACGTCAGTAGAATAACCTGTTATCACCAGATAATGGTCTCCCACTATTACACAGTAGATTGTCAGGAAAATACATATGGGAAATAAATACCCAGGTAAAGCAAAGCCATTTATTTTCAAAGCAGGAGAAAGCAACTCTACAGTAATGTTGTATGACAATCACTTTACTTCCTTAAACCAAATGCTTTGATGTAACTGTGATCACTTAGAAATCACCTACCTCTCTTTCTTTTCTGGATAGAAAACTCTTAACAGCATCAATAGGATCTACAGTGAATTGAATAGAGTAACAGACTTTAATCTGACTCTTGTGAGATACAGTGACCCAAGATGTCTTTTCCATGAACTATATAACTTCTTTACATATTCCTCTCCAAGAGCTCATAAAGAGAGCAGTCTCTGAAGTAACCTAAAGGGGGCAGAGTATATAGGTTAGATATAGGTTTGTTGAACAATCCTATTTAGGGATTTGTAACAGAGTTCTACTGATACAATAATTTGGGTAAGTTGAGATGAGAGCATCTGGAACATCAATTATTTCAATATGAATAAATCTCAAATTTCATTTCTTTATTTGTACTTATATTTACAAAACCAACTAAAATACTTTAAAAACTAGTGCCAAGTTAAATATCCATTAATATTCTAGACTGTAACTATTAGCAACAATAAAAACGTATATGCAATGTATGTATAAATGTATTTATATATAACTTAACCTTGTTTGTAGAAGTATTAGCCCCTTTTTAATATCATTTTGACATTAATAACCACTCAGAAAAACAGACACACAAAACAGTGCTCTTATTGGCATAAAAATAAATAATATAGCATATGACATATATTAATATAAAGTGATAACCCACTTATAAACCAAGTACAGTTAAAAATGCTTTTAATGAAACTGGAGTAAAAGCTTTATGACAAAATATCAACAACTAAAAAGCACTCAAACACATTTATTCAAGTCTAATTATCATGCATATGCAATTAAGCTGATTCAGGAAGTATAAAACCAAGATACCATATGGTTCTTAGTTCTCCAAAGCTACAGACATAAATGTGGATTTCTGAGCACACTAGCTTCTGAGCACACTACCACCGATAACAGAATGCTTTGCCCAGTCATTCTTAGTGCCTTTTTAGAATTCATTTTAGAAAATACAGTGTTTTTATTCCATCAAAATATATGAGAGTGAAACGCAGCCAAACAGGCACGTCAATCATGGGTATCCCTGTAGTGACTCAAGTTGGATTTTTTTCAGTGAATAAACTAATGCTGTCTCCGTTACACAAAATTCTGCTTATGTTCAAGTTTAAACAAACTTCAGAATTATGAAGTAATTATAAATGGTGTGCATTTATCTATCTATACATGTATTTTCAATGGGTTGGTTACTATTCATAGTTTTCAGACTTTACAACACTGTAAAGAAAAAAGCTAACATAGATAAAAATAGACTTGAGAATGTCAGTGATTCATTCCTATGAATTGCTTTACTAGGCATAATTCTGTTTGTTTATTTTTTTTCTCTACTTTAAGAGGTGAGTTAAAAAAAAAAAAAATTACCTGGGCAGGGGTTGGGGAGAGGGAATCTATGTAACCCAAATCAGCAATAGACAAAAATATTCTTAAAACTATACTACCACATAGCTGTAATGGTTGAGTAAACAAATTGAGACCATTGTGTTTAAAATGCTTTTCAATAGTACAGATATATGTAAATACCAGTATGATTTCAAAAGTTTTGAGCCCTATTTAATTTTAATAACTTTATATATGAGCAAACACTGGGCAAAGTAATGTGACCATGTGATCTGCAAAGCAACAGGAATGGAACTGCTAAGATAATGATCAACACTGAAACATGACTCTAGAGCTTTATCTCTACTTTACTGGAAGGGTTCCAATGGTTCTTCAACCAATGTGATAAAATATTTAGATTAATGGGTTAAAGACATTCTCATATGTCAGGAGAGTCTGGCTTTCTAATTCTAATTTTCTAACTTGGCAAGGAGACTCTCTGGTAACTCACTGAAGGAGAGAAGAGAATAGTTGGGTAAATTATATGCACATGTAAATGAGGGCCTAGGTTAGGTCTGACTTACAGACTCCAGATTTCTATTTTTTTGGTTACGTTGTATGAGTCCATAGACCTCAACCCCTAAAATAGAGGCCCATTTATTTGGTGGGGTGGGGGGTGGGGGGTGGGGGGGTGTTCCAGCAGTTATATAAGAGTTCAATCAGCCCCTGTGATCTAAAAAGAAAAAGAAAAAAAAAAAAAAAGGAGGTGGGGGAGGGAGAGAGGAAGGAAAAAAAAAGGGGGGGATAGAGTGTGATATGACCTCATTATTTGTCCAGAGAAATATTTTTGCAGGCCAAAAGATTCATCATCACAATCTGTCTACCATATTTGGAATAGTGGCTTTACTCCTTCAGTCCTCAGATTCCTGAGATCAAATAGGGAAAACACTTTAATAAGATTGATGAGTTTGTAATCCTCCTCTTAGCAACTCTTTGGAATTTGCTTTTTTTTTTTTTTTCACATTGTTTAGCAAATCCCTTTTTATTTCATATTTTATTAACATGGGCTTTTGAAAAGTATTTGTCCCCCTCTCCAGGACAAATCTCATTTTTTATAGCATGAGATTTTTAGACTCTTTAACACTGTCTTGGCAGGAAAAAACGTCAAAGACTAATTTCACAATAAGCTCTTACTTAATATATGATTAGCATTCACAGGCCACATAACCAAATTTTAACACATGATCTATTCTCATTCACAGCTCACATTAATACAAGCCACAGCTACTTCAAAGAGCAAGTCACATCTAGAGCGTGGGTTCCTAAAACATTTTATCCTATTACAGCCTATGGATTACACTAATCATTAGAAGCAGTAGAAAGATAGGTATGGCTGTCTGTGTTTTAAGATGGTTCAGTAAGGAACTATTTCCCCTACCTGGTTTATCCTGATATGTTTGTTCCAGCTACTTCTACATAATGAAGAAAAAAAAATTGAAAGACAATACAGCAAGAGGCAGAAAAAGAGTCTAACACAAGATTTGTCTTCATCACGGAAATGCCAAGATACTGTGCTAGCTCTTTGATTCAATTTCTGTTCCACTGCTTTACCTCACCTTGGAGATTCCATTATCTTCCTAGTAAATATTCTGTTCTTCACTCTACATTATTGCTATGTGGCTAATTCTTCCCACATATGATGGATATTATAAAGCCTTAGCTTTAGTTCCCACACTTTGCTTCCACAGTTGATTGATATATGATCCCCACCCTTTTCATTATATCCTTCTCCCATTCTAACACCATGCTGATAAAACTAATTGCATATAGTCCACCTATTTTTTATTCCAGAAAATTTCAGAATAAACAGGCATCCAACAAAATATAAGTATCTTTAAATCTACATATTTATAAAAATTTTACACATTCCAGTAATGACTAGATTACACTACACTCAAAGTGGGAAACAGGTTTCATCTCAAGCCCATCTTAAACAGTGGGAGTCAGAGTGAAGTACTGAGAATAGTTGGGAGGTCTATCCAAGCTCAGCAGGAAAAAGTGCCCTCATAGAATATGATGTGTGACATGGGCAATGGTGGAAAAACTGGCAGCCTGTGTGCTATTTTCCACCTTAACCTGCACTCTCCTGGCTATAAACTTTCTCTTATGGAAAAACCCTAAGGTCATTAAAGAGATTAAATACATGATTTGCCAATCACCAAAGACATCAAATTTTCACTTCCTTGACTTATATACTATCACCTCTCTTTTTCAGTAACAGCTGTTACTCTTTCCTCTTTCTCCTTTTTCTCAGTTCTATGAAAGAGAATTCCTCAGTGCAATTTGAATTAGAAACATTTCTAACGATATTTTCTGCTAAAACATCGAAGATGGAAGAGACACAGAGAAAAAATTAATAACAATCAATAAAAAATGTCAGATTATTCTAAATTGTGGGTTAGGATGTTACTGAATTACTAAAGATACGGTCTTAGGTTTAAGATGTTCAAATCACATTTTTATCCTAAACTCTTAATGTTTTCTATAATTCTATGAGGTTGGACAAAGGCATAATGACACATACCCATCATTATGGTGTCACACACTGTGTTTTCACTGTCCTTAATATCCTCTGTGCTGTGCCTATTCACCCCTCCCTTCCTCCACTACTTTACCTTGTCAAGTCTTAGTTTCCTCAATAGCAAAAGAGATGTGACAGCATGTGTTCAAGCAAAGATGGTGATAAAGTAATGCGAAAAAAATTGCACAGTATGTAAATGACTTTTCAATATGTTTTTAATGAACTTTTTTTTTTACCGTGACTTCCATATCTGATGACATAAATCTACCAAATTAAATAGAAGTCTCATGTGTTTTCCTCAATATGATTCCTTAAAGTTTTGATAAAGCTCTACTTCAAAACAAACATTCTCATTCAAAGTCAAATGGGGTGAGAACTAGGGATAGCAGGAAGTTGGGATACAAAATGATGTTGAAGACTTGGAGTCACTGGATTCAATGTCTTAAAAACATGTATGAATAGTATCCACCTATGAATGTTTTTAATTTGCATACTTAAAAATGAAGAGAGGGCTTTCTTACCCCTAGGGCTGTTTTATCTGTTCCCATCACAACACAGCTGATAAGACCCAACAACCTGAAAGAATGCCAGGATGCACAGATTCCTCCTTCCCTTCTTCCCCTCTATGTATTGTCCCTAGAAGTTTTGTTGCTCTAACTTAGTACAGAAGAGGAAATCACTACTCCTATTAAATTGAACTGTGGAATAAGGAGAATTTCCCTCATGTTTTGAGCTTGACTTCAGAATGTGTTTTTCAATAGAAGCAAAGTTATATATATTTGGGAGATAATGCAATATGATAAATGATGTTGCTATGTACATTAACCACATAAATTTGTTTTGTGAGTTAGCATAAAAATTCATTACTATAAAATAAAATTTCTAGGGGCACCTGGGTGACTCAGTTGGTTAACTGTCTTGACTCGTTTTCAGCTCAAGTCATGATCTCAAGGTGGTGAGATGGAGTCCTATGCCCAGCATGGAGCCTGCTTAAGATTCTCTCTCTCCCTCTCCCTCTGCCCCTTCTCCCCCCCTCACTCATGTTCTCTCTCTCTCTCAAAAAAAAAAAAAAAATCAAAATAAAATATCTTGAGGAAAATGCTTGATCAGATTAAGAACCCCAATTAAAAAATATGTTTTGGGAATGTACAGATGAAAATCTTATACATACTTGAAATCAGCAATGATGTACAATGTAGAGGAAATAATTTCATGAATTCTCTAAGTCATATGACAGTCAATATCAGTTCTATAATGATGATTATTAAGTTCTCTAACAACAATTATGAATGAAGGGAGGGAGGGAGTACTGATTTTAGAATTTTCTTAATTCTCTTTTAATACTTTTATACTGAATCACATAACCTGAAATACTCAAATTTTAAAATGAATGATGGTGGTCTTTGTCAGCTCTATTATGATAATAATTACTACATTTATTAGAGTTGTGTTTTATCAGTTGATTGCAGTTTTAAATATTTATAGTTAGGGTCTTAAGTGAAATAATGTAAAGCTAAATGTTAAAATCTCGGGGTCCTCATATCTAGGGCTGCTAAACAGCCAATGAAGTTAAGTACATTACTGCAAAATATCTAAAGGTTATAGCAGAACTAGATCCGTATTTGAAAGGCTAAAAATATTGTAAGATTATAATACAAGTATTTAATCAGAGCCTCAGGATGTGATTTGTCAGAAGATGGCAGTGCATTTTATTCTATATATTTATTCAATCAAGAAAATGAAATACAATGATGACCAAATTATTTCTCTCATAGAAGAACTATAAAAGAGATTCTTATCCTTAAAATCATGTAATTAATATTTCATAGAGTAAAACAGCTGGATTCCGCACTAAGTATGAAATATCCTCTCCCCACTACACTCAGAAAGATACATTTGATTTTGAACTAACCCTAAACATAACCTCATAGTAGAATATAGAATATTTGATTTTAATTTCTCATAGCTTCTTTCACTGGCATTCTTTAAAATATAGGAATATGAACAAAAATGTCTTTAAAATTATTTGATGTAATCACCTAATAACACATTTTAATTTCTATATCATTATATTAAAAAAATTATTAAACAGCCCTAATTTATACAGGTGAAATTTAAACACTTACCAGAAATCCACCAGGTTAGTTTTTTTAATACTTGATTAGTTATGATTATCATCTAACTTTGATGTGCATATAAATATATATGTATATATAAAAATATGTATTATTTAAACATTAAAATAACCTTTCTTCAATGTATTTTTTAATGCCAATATCCATCTTGAAATCCACTCAAAGGATAAAGTTTGAAAGATAAAATTAATTATACTGTATTGCCCTGGCAATATAAGCAGGTATAATTATTTTGGTATAATTACCATGTATCAATTATACCAATTTTGGCATAATTACTTTAAGAACTTAAAAATGGTCAAGTAAGAGATTACAAGTAGTTCATGTCCTTTTCTCCTCAACATAAAACCCATAAAAGTCTATTTGTTCACAAAGTTAAAGATTATAATACACAAGTTATCTGAAATACAGAATACTGTTTACTAGATATTATATTTAAAGTATTCTTGTAGTTTATGGAGATGAAAGAAAAATTATATCCTTTCTTTAAAATAAGGAGGATAAACAACAAATATCAGAAAAAGAAAATGGGTTATGTTAGTGGGAAATGTAATTTGGAATTTGTTAAGAGGCCTTCTTTTTGTGAAGGAATAAATTCAAAATTAATATACCAACTAAGGTGATAAAAAAATGAAAAACCTTCAATTAATAATGGTCAAGATAACCTTAATATTCCACAGAGGACTATTAAATGCTTAGATAGGTAGAAATGTTCAAACCCAATCATCCAGGACACCACCATAACTGAAGCAAAGAAAAAGTAGTAATAATAAAGAGTGCTAGACAGCTACATATACATTTAATAGGGCAGATTTGTTAATTAACACCAGATGGAGAAAAAGAAAGTTTAGAAGCATTTGTGTGTGTGTGCATGCGTGTGTGTGTGTGTGTATGTATATATGTGTGTGTGTATATACATAGGCATTACAAAATGCATGACAGCAAATAGGAAAGTATTACAGTAAATAGGAAAGTATTACAATATTAAGGATGTTCTTGTTCTAATCTTTTTAGTTGATGTTGTATGGGATGTATGACATGATGAAAATACCGTGTGATAAACTAATTTTTTATAATATTAATAGCCAATAAAATTTCTCATCCCAGTTAATACTAGTGACTCCCCAGAAATCATGTCAACATTTCCATGAGTTAGACTTTTATTGTAAATAACAGAAAATGCAACGCCAAAAAAATGCAATAAATTCCAAAATGAGATTGCAGAGCATGCAAAAACTGCAAAATTTCACTAAACTGATGAAGGTGAGGTAGAAAACTGCTCAAGACACACACACAGATACTGACAAATCAGAACTATAAGACACAATCGCTTCTCGGCCTTTTGGCTAAGATCAAGTGTAGAACTATAAGACACAGACTTATGGAAGAAAAGCAAATTGAAAAGAATAGTTACAGACTTTGTGCAATGGAAAAGCATTTTTTAGTAACACAGATTATGCCCTTGAAGAAATTGATGAAGCCCTCAAATATTTTATTTTTACAAGAAATCCTCTTTATGACGGTGCTCTAAAAGTCACAGGTGAAGACTGCTGCGTAATTCTATTATATCTTTATGTCTGCAAAATTTCTTCCCCAAATCAACACTGGATCATTCTTTACTCATTCCTAATGTTGAAGTCATCATTGCAATTACCACCTAAGATAACTTTTTATGTTATTTTACTTTTTTTCAAGCAAATTTGTAAACTTCTGTTTTTCCTCCAATGTACTGACTATGAATTACTGGGTCTCCATTTTGGATGTATTTATCCTGTGGGGTTTTATTTTGTTTTGTTTTGTTTTCTGAATCAACCACCTATACTGGAACCAGTTATAACATTAAATGTTTCCTTAAAGGGATACATTTTAGTGAATTTACAAGAAGAATCACTAATAGCATTAGAATACCTCATTTTCCTATGAAACAATCTTGCAGCTTATGGCCAAACCCTTTTTAACCATCATCTCTTACCAAGCCACTCAAGTCTACAACTAGACTCTGCTTCCATCTGTCTACAATCTCTTCTAAATATTTAGGACAGGGTTTTTTGTTGTTGGTTGTTTTTAATCATGTTTATTATCCCTTCACTTAAAGGCTTTGAAAGACTTACCATTATACTTAGATTTAAATCCAAATAAGTTATATACATTCAACAAAGTCCTACCTCTTTGATCTTATACCCCCCTTGCTTGCTTTGTTTCAACTACATTAGTCCCCTTTTCCTGCTAAGGTATTAGCACCTGAAGGCCATTTTATTTACTCTTGCTTATTGCAAGGCAAGAAATTCATACAAAAACAAAAAAATCATGAATCTATAGTTTGGAAATTCCAAGAGTTTGTCTTATCTCATCCATGTAACTAAAGACCCAGGGACTCAAATCATACTAAAATTACAAAAATTTCTTTAAACAAAGGCTTCTTTTTTTTAAGATTTTATTTATTTATTTGAGAGAGAGAGAGGGAGTGAGAGAGCATGATAGGGGAAAGGGTCAGAGGGAGAAGCAGACTCCCCTCTGAGCAGGGAGCCCGATGCAGGACTTAATCCTGGAACTCTGGGATCATGACCTGAGACGAAGGCAGTCGCTTAACCAACTGAGCCACCCAGGTGCCCCAACAAAGGCTTCTTAAAAAAAAAAAATGTATTTATTTTTATTTGACAGAGAGAGAGGGAGAGAGCACAAGTAAGCAGAGCGGTAGGCAGAGGGAGAGCCCGATGCAGGGCTTGAACCCAGGACCCTGAGATAATCTGAGCTAAAGGCAGACGCTTAATGGACTGAGCCACCAGGGACCCAAGTAAAGGCTTCTTACATGCAAATCTGTCCAAAAGTTCTCAATAATTACCAGAAATTTCCTATTACTTCAAAAATACTCAAGTATAATTCTATTATTTTATATAAGTGTATTGAGAATTATTCAGACATCTTTAAAATGTTAAAGGTATATAAAGAATAAAATGAAAATCTCCATCTAGCTAAAAAACTTACCACCTCCAATAATTTCTATCCTATTAAATTAAACCTATATATAAATCACATAGTAAGAATATGACAATAGAATCTTCTTTAAACAACTAATAACAACTATTTCAGGGAATAAGATTCTGTTAAAGCATTACAGACTAGTCTGGGCATGTCAGGATTTCGCTGCATCTTGTAAATTTGAGAGATGCACTGGATACTATGTCTGAGAATGTTTAATGACAAAATATATGACTACTCTACTATGATTTAAGAAGCACCTCATGAATCAAATACCAAATATGATAATACCCTATCAGTTTACACAATGGATATAAAATATTTCTCAATTAAGTAATTCAGATATTGGATTGGCTGAATAAATCTCACTGGAGACACACAACTGAATACTATTTGGCATCTAGAAAGATTAGGAAGTATTTCATAATAAATTTTCTAATGCCAGAAACACATTATATAAATATACACTATACTGAGTAAAACATAGTATGCATATATGGGGCAGCCATATAGGTGCTCCATTCAAATCTTTCCTTCAAGAGAACCACCTGTAAGAAACATGACTGATGGATAGCCTTCAGCTGCCTCACCTTGGGATCCTTCACAGTATTCATCTTGAAGCTATACTTTCCCTAGTCTCTTCCCAGCCAATGACTAAGCACAAGGGAGCTCCTAGAATCAGACCATTCCTTACCAGACATGGGATTCCTATTAGGGGCAACTTTCACTTGAGGACTGCCCACTGGACTGGCTGAGACTTACTCAATGGTTCTGCTATCTGAGGCTCTTCCTACCCAGTTCTCCCTCCCCTCTTTTTTCCCATAGATGTCATATCTCCATTACGGTCTGAAGACTCCAAGACTACTCTCGCTCCGTCTCCGCTTTATCCTCCATTAAACCTCTTGCACATCTAGTCCCATTTTGCTGTCTGCTTCTTGTCAGACCCAAACAAATACAGTACATGTAATTAATTTTGTTCATATAGAAAAAAGACTAGAAAGAAATGTATCAAACCATTATGACTGTTTTCCTTTGAGGAATGTAACTATAAGAAACTTTATATTTTTTGAAATCATAAACTTTTCAAAAATTCTCCGAATTTTTCATTAAGTATTCATTTTGATAAAATTTTTAAATGAATAAATAATTTATTTGTAATTATTTTTCTGTGATCTTGTATCAGTAGCGGTCAATATCAATAGCTGTCAAATACAGACTAAGGCGTTAAAGTCATTATTTTATAAACACCAAAATATATTCACTGGCTACAAACTCTGTATCATCTTACCATTAACCTGGAATCTTAACTTCAAGATCACCTTTTTGCAAATGACTGGAGTTAACATAAAACTGATCAACATGATGGTTAATTTTATGTGTCAGCCTGACTGAACCACAGGCTGCCCAGGTATTTGGTGGGCCTCAACAAATCCATGAAAGACCTGAAGAGAATAAAAGGCTGTGTAAGGGAGAATCTGCTCTCTCTGTCTATCTTTAAGCTTGAACATCCATCTTCTCCTGTCTTAGGACATGGATTCAGACCGAACTTAGGCCACTGATTCACCTGTGTCTTCAGCTTGCCAACTGCAGATCGTGGAATTTTTCAGCCTCCATAACGACATGACCCAATTCCATACAGTAATGTATAATCTACTTGAAAGAACTCTTTTGGGATTCCTTATTTAAAAATTAATAAAATTTTCATAAATGTATCTATCCTAAATTCTTATATATTTAATTTGCTTAAAGTATGGTATGGGTATGGGCCTGGAATTTTAACTATAATCTCTTTATATTTATCTATCCATCTATCTATCTATCCTATTGGTTCTGTTTCTCTGGAGAACCCATACTAATAGAAGCCATAGTTTACCTAGCCCAGATTGAATCTCTTTTCCACCACCATAACCAACACAAATCCCTCCTTTGCTCATTCGAGTTTTAAATATACCAAAATACATTTTGTTTGCTTCCTTAATAAACATTTATTGAATGGCCATTATGTGTCTTGTTTTCAAATTAAAGAAAAAAATGTACAGGGTCTCTGTCCTAGAATCATTAAGTACTCACTTTGGTAACTAATATTTAATAATGAATAACAATGCTGTATTATTGATAAATTACATTTTATGACATAGAACACTGATATTTCATGCTATTTTTTCATTTGCAAAAATCATTAGTTTTCAAGTGAGTTTTATATCTACTATTAAAACCACCACATTTTCTGTAACACTGAATAAAATAAAACTATTATTGATCTATGTTTTGGCTGATTGTTAATTATTAATAATTTAACCCATTTATTAATCCATAATAAGCAATCTCAAGGTGAGTTATGTAAACTTATTTCTTATGACTACTTTTTTTTTTAATTCTTGGTTTCTCATCCTTAATATATGGTTAATAATAACTACCTCCAGAGAAGCATTCTGATGACAGCTTACTCCAAGAGTCTACAATGCCAAGTACTCAGTAAACATTTTAGGATAGGACAGGGACTACTGAAAAGAGCAATGTCTTCAGAACAAATGGGCACAATTCAGATCTAGTACTTATATACTGTAGAGCCAAAAGCACATTGGTTAGCCTCTCTGACTCTAATACTGTTTGTCTGTAAAGCTGGAGGCAACAATGCTCACTCTACAGAATTTTACCATGGATTAAATGAGATAACATTCATAAGGCATTAGAATAATGCTTCGCACACTATGCTTTGGCTTTGACTTCTATATCCTTCTTTATCTTAACTATCTTGTACATTATGTATTTTTGCAATAGACAGAATGGGACAGGTCACAAAGCCTGGTGGAAATTTCTATGACTACAAGAATGGTCTCCCCCAGCATTCTAAATAGACACTAAGTTAAAAGAACAGAGAGAACTCCAGTTGGATCTGGAACAGTATCAATAAATATGGTTTTCAAATGTGTGGAACCTAAGGAAATAAACTATAAAAGATGAAGAAAAAATCTTTACAAACTCTTGGATGCAATGTGGCAGAGTAAAGAGTGAGAACTCTGGAGTTAGGCTGTCAGGGTGAATGCCACAGTTTCATCATCAATTAGCTGTACAAACTTAGATAAGTTACATACACATCCAGAGTTTCAGGTTCCTCTTCTATAAGCAAAAAATAAACAACAAATTCCTAGCTATTGTCACAACTGGATGACATCACACAAGTAAAATGAACACTATCTGAAACACAGAAAGCAAATGTTAGATATTATCATCCTTGTACTCTGGTGATCTATTTTCTAAAAATTTATCTTGCTTAAATTGTGCTCTTTTACTCTTCTTTACATTATCGACAGCAGTTATAATCTCAGTATAATATATTGCATTTAAAGTCTGTACATGTAGTCTGTAATCAGTAGATTCTATAAAGCTCATTCTAGAAATAGAAATCTGAAATTGTTAGAAAGTCCAAATGCTGAGGTTGCAAAATATGTCTATAAATGTCAAAATTTTGCATTTGCCATTGTTGATTTGTACACTAAATTTTTAGAAATACTATCCTTATGTTTGTTTGAGATGCCCTAATTTTTATAGCTTATATTCCTATAAATTGATTCATATTTATTGACTATAGAGAAGAGAGGGTAAGGATTCAAAAAGATGGGCAAAACAAAATAGACTGATACTATGAATCTTTCCAATTATCAAAGATGAACTACCGTTCAGATTTCATGGTTACCAAGTAACCTTCTAATTGTGATGTTGCTTCCTATGTAGATCTCTGTAATGAGAAAAATATATGATGATCATCCTGATTCAAGTAGTTCCATGTAATTGCTACAATTTTCTTTGTAAATTAATCAACTGGAATTAACAGTTGATTCCAAAAGGACTGGAAGATAGTGTTTATTAAACTATTGTTACTTGCTAATGAAAAGCACTGGAATAAATTTTCCTGGATGTATGCTTTGAAAAAATCTATCATTTAACTGAAAAAGAGGGCATTTACTGGTAGAGGCAGAATAAATACAGGTAGAAAAAAATAGGTTCATAAAAAGGAATATATATATATATATATATATATATATATATATATATATATCAATGTATGCCTTTTTATAAACATACACAAATTTTTGTAAATGAAAGTAAATGTTAAGAAAAGTACAGGGAGATTCCACTTAAAAAGAACTATTTTGGGATTCCTTATTTTTAAAATAAGAGAGTACCTCCAAAATGGAAGTGTAAAGAACTCTATGGACCCTCTCTCAGTGAAACAATCATATCAGGTAAAAATTACCTAAAGCAACCACTTAAAATATCAGGAAATTGTTCTAAGGCATGCAACATGAGAAACACTTATTCAACTAAACCTAATAAATCTCAATAAAAACAGTAGCATTGAGCCACCCACTTACTGACTCCCCATGCCTCTTCTACAGGCACATGTAATCAAGAACACAGGACTCCCCCCCACCCCAGATCCCTGTCTAGAGCTATCGTTTCTCCCCAGGAGAAGTTCACCAGCATTGCTCATTCTGCCCAGCTCTGTGTTGCAAAAGATCTATTCCAAGCAGGAACATAGGGTAGAAGACTACCCTACGCATGTCTGGATAGTGATACTGGGTCCTGATCACTCTTGCATCATCAAGCTCCTAAGATATAGATTCAAGATCAAGATAAGAAAAAGGGCTACCATCTCTGCCAAGTTCCCTACTTATTAGAGTAAGGGTGTTCCTCCTAGAGAAGTGAGACATCATCTCCATTCCCAATTCTGGAGCGCTGGTTCAAAGGGTTCTCCCTAGAGGGGAAAGGCAAGCCATAAGAACAGAAGACTCCAGAAGTCTCCTTAAGGGGACTGCCTTTATTTGGGACAGAGCATGGGTATTACAAGTCTAAGAACAATGTTGAAAAGAATAAAGATTTTATGGTAAGAAATTAAAAACAGACTGGTAGCTCCATGAAAGCAAGAAGGATGAGAGTACTCCTAGGGCAGGAGTTAAGTCTCAAAGCCTGATGTCAAAGAATGCCTTTGCAAAAGGGCCCAAATTTAATTGGATCCAACCATCCAGCAATCTATGTCCCTAAGTGTTGTTGAAAACAAGAGAGCAATCAGCTGATCATTAAGAGAGGCCAACAGCTGGGGATGATATCAGACAGAACAGCTACAAATTTAGCAAAAAAATCACAATAAGAGACAGTGAAGATGAGACTGACTAAAGCCACTGTTATCTCTTGAGACGTTGAGGGAAAACTGAGATCAGAGTGACAGTGCACATGCCCAAGGCTGTGCCCCTGAGGAACAACATCAGAGGCTACACACTGGGGAGGATATGGAATTTATTAAAATAGTCAACCAAAATCACTAAACAAACAAGCAAACAACCACAATGAGCACAAGAATAACTTGAAAGCAGCAAGAGGAAAACAATTTCACATACAAGGGAACCCCAATAAGAGTAACACCTGTTACGGTACATTTTTTATCAAAAACAATGGAAAATATGAGGCAGTGTGATAATATATTCAAAGCGTTGAAAGGAAAAAATGTCAGTCAAGAACCATATTCAGCAAAATAATCTTTCAAAAATGAAGACAAATAAAGATATTCCCAGATCAATAAAAACTGAATTTATCACAAACATACCTGCCTTCCAAGAAATACTAAAGGAAGTTCTTAGAACTGAAAGCAAGAGACACCCAATAGTAATTTGAATCCACACCAAAAAACAAAGTGTGTTAGTAAAGGTAATTATTATTAAATTATAAAAGACAATATAATTACATCTTCTCTTAACTTAATTATATAAAAGAGTATATATAATTATATTGTTGGGCCTGTAACATGCAGAAATGTAATCTATTTATAAGAGCACAAAGAAAGTGAGTGGGAGCAATGCTTTGCTGGAGTAAGAAAATGACACCAGATGGTAAAGTGAATCCACAAGAAGAAATGAAGAGAAGTAGAATGGTAATGAAAAAGGTTAGCATAACAAAACTCTATAAACATATACTTGCACTCCTTTATTCTTATATGTTCCTTAAAAGACATATATTATCTAAATTAATAACTATAATAATGTCTTGTCTGTTTTGTAACAAGACTGTTTCTCTGTTGGTCTCTGCCTGTCTCATTCTCTGCCTCTGTCTCTGTCTCTCTCTCTGTCTCTCTCTCATACACAAACAATAATATATCAAAAGTTGAACTAAATAGGAGTAACATTTCTATAACTCACTGGAATTAAGTTAGAGTAAATCTGAGGTAGATTCTAATAAATTATGTATACTGTAAGCCCGAGAACAACCATTAAGAAAATAACTAATATATAATCGTGTAATCGTGTGTATGTAAAACAAAGAAGTGACAGCCATAAATCCAACCATATCAACAATAACATTAGATATGAATATATTAAACAATCCAATCAAAAAAAGATTGTTAGACTGGATAAAAACAGCAATAATACCAAAAATATGCTATCAATGGGAGACACACTTTAGATTCAAAGATACAAACATGATGGAAGTAAAACTATGCCATACAAAGAGCAATGCAGGAAAGGAAAGCCAGGCACATTTAACATCCAAAAATCAATGTAATATACCTTATCAATAGAATTTAGAACAAAACCACACAATTATCTCATAGATGCCCCCAAAACATGGGACAAATCCCAACATACTTTCAGGATAAAAACTCTCAATGAACTAAAAATAGAAGGAAATCTCCTCAATCTGATAAATGATGGGTACAAAAAACCCATTGTTATCATTGTACTTAGTGGCGAAAGCCTGAATGCCTTCTCTCTGAAATTAGGAACAAATAGGGATGCCCACTCTCACCATATTTATTCAACATTATACTGGAGATTCTAGCTAGAACAAGGAGGCAAAAATAAAAAAAAATAAAAAAATAAACAATAAAAACAACAACAAAAAGCATCTAGATTGTAAAAGAAGTAAATTTACCTCTATTTGCGGATGACATGCTCTTGCACATAGAAAAGCCTAGGAATACAGACACACAGACACACATATACCTATTCGCGGTGTGTTTTCCTTATTGAGTATGACAAGTAAGAAGGGTAAATTGTTACAAAGATCAACTTTCCCACTATGCTTTCCTCTGTTTCTCAAATTCCCCTGATACGTTATGTGACTAGCTATGGAATACAGAATATATTATTATGAGGAATTTTTAAAAGTACACTACATCTTTGTTATAGAATAATGCTTTTATTTTCCTATAGTTATTATTTAGACATTTGCCACTACAGTCAGAAGTTCAGGAAAAGTAATAGTAACAAGGGACTTAAAATTCTACAAGTCAGAAAATGGTAAAGAAAGAGTTATATGAATCTACTCTCAGCCATATCAAGGTAGAATATAAGATGCTGGAGAAGAGTGGGACTTGAGAGTCACTGGGTATTTAATGGCAACACATACCCAAGAGTAAGTAAGGACCTGAGCAGAAGATTAGTGTTAAGTGCCTAAGTTTTTTTGTGTGTTCTTTTTTTTTTTGAGCATAGTTGATATACAATGCTATATTAGTTTCAGGTGTACAACATAGTGATTCAACAAGTTTATACATTATGTCATGCTCCATACAAGACTATTATAGTGTCACTATCTATATTCCTTATGTTGTATTCTTTTATTCCGGTATCTTATTCATTCCATAATTGGAAGCCTGTACTTCTCACTCCCTTTCACCCATTTTGCCCATCCCCCTACCCCCCTCCCCTTGGCAACCATCATTTTGTTCTCTATATTTATAGATCTGCTTCTGCTTTCTGTTTGTTTATTCATTTCTTTTTTTAGATTCCACATATGAGTGAAATCAAGTGTTTTTTGTCTTTCTCAGTCTGATTTATTTTACTAAGCATAACACCCTCTAGGTCTATCCATGTTGTTGCAAATGGCACAATCTCTATCCTTTTTATGGATACATAACATTCCAATCCATTCCATTATATAAGTATATGTAATCGTGTGTGTGTAAATATATATATATATATTTAATATATATATATATTTCACACTAAGTGCCTAAGGTCTCTGCTTACTGATCAGTAAATTACCAAATGTGTCATGATTCTGAGGTAGAATTTGTAGTGCAGAACCAGCAAGGCAAAACTTAGTTAGGAAGCAGGAAGCAAGGAGTAGTCAAGTGAGATGAAGAATCCACATAAAAAGTTACCACAAGAATTGTTTAAGTCCAGATTTTCATCTTTAACCCTTGTAATTTATTTTTTTAATTTTTTTTATTAACACATAATGTATTATTTGTTTCAGGGGTACAGGTCTGTGATTCATCAGTCTTACACAATTCACAGCGCTCGCCATAGCATATACCCTCCCCAATGTCCATCACCCAGCCACCCCATCCTTCCTACCCCCCTCCACTCCAGCAACCCTCAGTTTGTTTCCTGAGATTAAGAGTCTCTTATGGTTTATCTCCCTCTCTGGTTTCATCTTGTTTCATTTTTCCCTCCCTTCCCCTATGATCCTCTGTCTTGTTTCTCAAAATCCTCATATCAGTGAGATCATATGATACTTACCTTTCTCTGATTGACTTATTTCACTTAGCATAATACCCTCTAGTTCCATCAACATCGTTGCAAATGGCAAGATTTCTTTTTTTGATGGCTGCATAATATTCCATTTTATATGTATACACCACAACTTCTTTATCCATTCATCTGTTGGTGGACATCTAGGCTCTTTCCATAGGCTGGCTATTGTGGACATTGCTGCTATAAACATTGGGGTGCACATGCCCCTTCGGATCACTATATTTGTATATTTGGGGTAAATACCCATTAGTGCAATTACTGGGTCATATGGTAGCTCTATTTTCAAGTTTTTGAGAAACCTCCATACTGTTTTCCAGAGTGGCTGCACCAGCTTGCATTCCCACCAACAGTGTAGGAGCGTTCCCCTTTCTCCGCAACCTCACCAACATCTGTCATTTCCTGACTTGTTAATTTTAGCCATTCTGACTGGTGTGAGGTGGTATCTCATGAGGTCTTGATTTGTATTTCCCTGATGCCGAATGATGTTGAGCACTTTTTCATGTGTCTGTTGAACATTTGCATGTCTTCTTTGCAAAATGTGTGTTCATGTCTTCTGCCAATTTCTTGATTGGATTCTTTGTTCTTTGGGTGTTGAATTTGATAAGTTCTTTATAGATTTTGGATACTAGCCCTTTACCTGATATGTCATTTGCAAATATCTTCTCCCATTCTGTCAGTTGTCTTTTGGTTTTGTTGATTGTTTCCTTTGCTGTGCAAAAGGTTTTTATCCTGATGAAGTCCCAATAGTTCATTTTTGCCCTTGCTTCCCTTGCTTTTGGCAATGTATCTAGGAAGATGTTGCTGTGGCTGAGGTCGAAGAGGTTGCTGCCTGTGTTCTCCTCTAGGATTTTTTTTGTTGTTGTTGTTGTTTTTGTTTTTTTTTTTTTTTCCCTCTAGGATTTTGATGGACTCCTGTCTCACACTGAGGTCTTTCATCCATTTGGAGTCTATTTTTGTGTGTAGTGTAAGGAAATGGTCCAGTTTCATTCTTCTGCATGTGGCTGTCCAATTTTCCCAACACCATTTGTTGAAGAGACTTTTTTCCATTGGACATTCTTTCCTGCTTTGTCGAAGATGAGTTGACCACAGAGTTGAGGGTCCATTTCTGGGCTTTCTATTGTGTTCCATTGATCTATGTGTCTGTTTTTGTGCCAGTACCATACTCTCTTGATGATTACAGCTTTGTATTAGAGCTTGAAGTCCAGAATTGTGGCGCCACCAGCTATGCTTTTCTTTTTCAATATTCCTCCAGCTATTTGTAACCCTTGTAATTTAATACATTCATTCATTTGGTACATATTTACTGATCTATTATGTGTTAGATCTAGGAACATAATGGTACACAAGAGATAAGGTCTCTCTGCCAGTGTTATACATGCCTGTTTCTAAAGTCCAATCACCAATTTACCATATTTTTCACTTTCAAAACCTACACATGGAAGACCTCTGAAACCTATAAACCAAATCATCAATGAAACAAATATATTTGTCCTATTTTTCAAACTAAGTTATAATATGCAACTCCTGTCAGTATTTTATTTGGCAAACGTAGGCAACCAAAATAATCTTGTTTGTTTTCTGTGTTACATATGGTTTTTTTTCCTCCTAAAAAGATATGTTGACAATATTAGAAATTTTATAGTAAATGATATCCTCCAATACATGATGAGAAACTGCTTTATTCTAAAAATCAGATCAAGTATGCTTTCCTTTAAAGCAAGTAAAACATAAATAAAAACCAAATGGCTTCAAAATGAAAGAAGGAGCAAAGGTTTCACATAGATATGAAATATATATGAAAATGAAATATATATATGAAAATAACTACACAAACAATTTAGTGTCCCAGATATCTCCCTATAAATATGTAATGCACATATTATATATTCCTATTTATACACGTTTATCTAGTCTAGATTTACACTATGCTAAGGTCACTTTTATTCTCTTCTTGGTATAAAAATAGATGTTTTCAAAATTCACCACAAATCTGAAGTAGTAATAATGCCAATTTTAAATTCACTATATATTTTTTCAGTTACTTTTCAGACTAAAATCCCATTTTTACAACAGAGTTAGTTTATATGCAAAATCACACTTTAGAATAAAATCTTATGGGGGCACCTGGGATACTCAGTTGGAAGAGCATGTGACTCTTGATCTCAAGGTTGTAAGTTCGAGCCCCATGTTGGGTGTAGAGATTACTTAAAAAGAGATTCTTCCAAAATAAAATCTGATAGTGTGGAAAGTATTCATCACTTCAGTACTCAGAGCACTCCAATTCTCACTGCAAGTTTTTCTTCAAAACTTTTCCGAAGTTACATTTTTCATCCATACTTTTCCTAAGATTATTGTGAATTATTATTCAGATAGTAACCAGTACATATCCACAACTACAAATTCCCCTTTACATGTCCTCAACTCTGTACTACTTCAGGATTTGATAGCACTTTCTTGTCTAATGTTTGTTAAGGTACACACTAATTTTGATAATTAAATCTGGTATTATACAGTTCAAACATTTATATGTAAACTCAACCTATCAGCTCATAAAAATGTTTTCCATTTTATACATATCCAGTATGTTCTTTTAGTTTCTAATCCTGATTAATACATAGATAGTTTTAAAAATTCCCCAAAATAATTTGTTTGGTAAGGAAAAATCAGAAGTTTTATTGAATCCTAAGTCCAAGTTTTTGGTGACTTGTGCATGTGTGTGTTATGTACATGCATGCTGAGAACAAGTTGGAAAGCTACACTCTTGGCAAAAAAAAAAGAAAAAAGAGCAACAGAAAACCATGTTGGCTATGAAAGTTCTATTTATCAGCTCCACCATCTGTCTATCCCTCAGATTCTATTCTACCACATATGGGTCTTATTTTAAAATTAAAAAATAAAATAAAATAAAACCCTTCAGACCAGCCCAAAGCTCACTTAACGTACAGGATGCAAAATATGTAAGCAGATAAAATGTTAGGTTTCACATTCAGATTCCAATAGAAATATACACAAGTAACAAGGGTCAGATAATAGCAAAGAGACAAAGAAAATGAGCTCATTAGTAACTTTCCACATCTTGCCAACCCATTCAATTCATCTCACCCCCACTTTGGATTACTCTGAATTCTGTTCTTTGCCTATCTATGCACTCATTTTATTAATCTCATTAGGGCCCATGTGATGAGTCTCAAATCTATGTATTCATCCCAGAATGCTTCTATTACTTTAGACTTACATGTGCAATGGCTTATTTCGTATCCCCAGAAGGATGTCTAATAGGTATTACATTGTACTACATTGTACATTGTACATTGTATATCAAATTACCATTTTTAATGGTCAAAAATTGAATATAAGCAATTTCACATAGTTCAAACTAATATTTAAACTTAACTTGGCTCTAACAAGACCCTGAACTTCTCACTCCCACCATCAAATCTGTCCTACCTCCTGTTCCTCCTTCTCAATAAATTGCATCATCATCCATCAGCATACTCAACAGAAGTCAAGGAACAATCCAGAATTCCTGTTTTCATTCACCATCTACATCTTACCCATTGCAGAGAAAGCCACATGGTTTCACCTCTGACATGGCAATAGCACACCTCTCCTCTCTGGGATTGCTGCTTCCATTCTTGCCTCCACAATACATACCCCACAAGCTACAAGATTACTTTCATGTCCACCTTCTGAATGATCCCACATAATGACTTCTAGCTCCACATAAATTATATACCTCTTACGTAATCTGACCCAGGCTCGACTTCTAACCTCGTTACCTACAACTCTGCTATTACTGTTAGGAACACTAAGGTCCTTTGCCTAGGTTAACAATCTCCTCTCCGACTTGCTGTTGTCATGTGACTGACTCTTTTTGGCCAATAAAACTGCAGTTTAAAATATAACCTCCATAGAGAAACCTTGCCTAACTGTCCAATCCAAAGAGGCTGCTTTGTCCCTCTCAATCACATTACCTCATTTTAACTTTCTGCATAATACTTATCACTACCTGGTATTTTTATTCCTTGTTTTCCCAATTGATTATTATTGTCTTTCCCAACTGAATTAGCTTCATGAAAGCAGAGATTGTGTCCATCTTGTTCACTGCTGTATCCCCAGTGACTAGAATACTAAGCACCAGCAGAAACTCAATAAATGTTCCAGGAATTAATGAATTTTTACTGAAAACAAGAAACAAACATATTCATTTGTGTATCGGTAAGCAAGGTACATGGCAACAAAGATTAGGACTTGAAATCAGACAAACTGGGTTGAAATTCCATTTGCCAATTTTAAACTGTGTGACCTTGAAAAATAAAGTTTGACTTGTGTGAGCCTTAATTTCCTCATGTGCAAAATGAAGATACATAAACACACACATTATTTTTAAGCACAGAAAGTATTGAAAATCAAAATGGTTATTAGGAAATATAACTGTAAAACTGCCAATGCTTAATAAAGGTGTTTTTGTTTTTGTTTTTTCCACTCCCCTACCAATCCACAATCAGCCACAGGATGTCAGTTGATCAACTGCTTGATTGGTAGGTTTGTAATCCTAGTGAACAGTAATGCCCCCTCATGTGAGAAGGATAACTAATTCAGGATAACTAAATATTTAGAAAACAGTATTAATTATCTTCTCTATCATTTCTATTTATATTAATTCCCTAAGGAGAAAAAAAGGAAAGCTGCTTATTCTGTCCAATTTTCCTAGGCTACTCGAGTCCTTGTGGTTACAGTATTTTATAATGTGTTATAGGATATCTTAATTAGATAGATAAGCCCAGCATTTCAAAGCTGAACATCATCATTGCCATGGACCATTTTACAAATACCAGAAGGGGAAGGAGAATGTATTATGAAACAGGCCTGAAGGAGTTCAGTAATAGGATCAAAATCAGTATCTCTAAACAACTATTTCAAATAAAAATTATTCACATATAGATGGATATAATCACTTGAAAATGTAGCACAAATGTTACCTTAATGTACAATGCTCATTTTTTGCACAATTGCTCTGATTTTTACAATACATACAAATAAAACTCTACAGTTAGTTCTCAACCAACAGTGGGCTGTTATAAGAGCATGTAATAAACACAACCCATCAAGAATGTCTTTTTCCTGAACCTGACTTCTGAGAAGGAAGGTAAAAGGAAACATTAAAGATCCCAACACACTCCTTATTTTAGAGAAAGGGTCAGCCACCAGCTTAACTCTTCCAGATGAGCAGATTAACTACATCATGGAAGAGCCAAAAACATCAGTCTAAATTTACTCAAGAATGAAGTCATTGCATACATATTTACCCTAAAGCCAAAATTAAAAATGTCTTAAAACTGCTATCCACAGTTTTAAAGAGTCAAACAAGGGGGGGCGCCTGGGTGGCTCAGATGGTTAAGCGTCTGCCTTCGGCTCAGGTCATGATCTCAGGGTCCTGGGATCGAGTCCCGCATCGGATTCCCTGCTCAGTGCAGAGCCTGCTTCTCCCTCTCCCTCTGCCACTCCCTCTGCTTGTGCTCTTCTGTCTATCTCTCTGTCAAATAAATAAATAAAATCTTTAAAAAAAAAAAAAGAGTCAAACAAGGGAATAAGTAGTCCTTTTGTGATATTTACAATCCCCTTGATTTTCTCCCCACACAAATCAGAATATTAATAATCTTCAGTACATCAAATAATCTGCATCAAATAGACTCTGGTATTTAAAAATAAAAGTAGCAACATTTGTTGAGCATCTTCTTTGTGACAGATACTTTTTTCATTTATTATTCTAGTTAATGGTCAAAAAAATCTTACATGAGAGATGCTACTGCTTTTATTTTATAGGTGTAGAAACATGGCTTAGTGAGATTACACAACTTGGCTACATTCATAGAGCTAAAAATAGAGCTGGAATTCAACCCAGGTTGTGCGACTTGAAAGCTCATTCTCTATTCACTTGGTCATGATATCTCTCCTCACATTTCTAAGCAATTTTTAGAACGTAGACTTGTTTCTGGATCTTTCTGGCAAAGCATTTGACCTGTGCCCAATGGTATCACACTACCTCACTGCACAAAATTTGATGAATTTTTCTAATGCTAGATCATTTATCAGGGCTTTTACTAATCAGAATGTAATATGGCTTATTCTAAATTTGTAAAATATGTATATTATCACAATATACTCATTAAAAGAAAATGGTGATACAACCTTTAAGAAGTTTACTTTCTAATAGGAAAGGTAAGAGATAAACATGAAAATATTTAACATATTTATTGGTATAATGGAATTATAGAAAATAAAAAGGATATTTAATAATTCACTATTGTGATAATTATTTTCATTACTGTAATATTTAAAGAAGTAATGTTAGAGAAGTAAGGATCTATAAGTAAGCCACAAAGATGAAAGACACAGTTAGTTTTTGTTATGTGAGCCAAGAGGGAAACATGAAAATACCAGTGAAAGCCTCAATAGCAAAAAGAAGATTCTCCAGTGTAGGAAATAAATGATTTTTTAAAATTGTGACATATTTGCCTTGCTCACTCATATTGCACCTATGTTTATACGTTGAGAAGTAGAAATTGAGCGATTAGAGATCTAATAGGAATTACCAACTGAGTATTCAGTCTTTATTTTTTTTAAAGATTTATTTATTTATTTGAGAGAGAGACAGACCATGAGCAGGGAAGAAGCAGAGGAGAGGAAGAGAAGCAGATTCCTCACTGAGCACAGAGCTCGACATGGGGCTCGACGCAGGGCTCAATGCAGGACTGGATCTCAGGATCATGACCTGAGCTGAAAAGAAGATTAAGATCCTTAACTGACTGACCCAACCGCGATGCCCTGGGTCTTCAGTTTTTAAATTTAACATAGAAGTTAGTAAAATTATTAAGTTCTTAACATCTAAAGAACCAAATGCTTTATTTTTAACTTTTAGAAGTCACACTGTACAGTGGAAAGAACCTAGGTTTTGGGGATGTACAATCTGGCATTTGTATTTCTGTTCATGACTTTTGGGTGTGTGACCATGTCCAAGTCTCCTGTTGTGTCTGAACTTCCGTTTAAAACTAGGAAGTTCTAAATAATGTGTATCTTAAAGGACAAGTAAAAGGATAGATAAAGACAAACAATTCTGTACATATCAGTCACGTACTTAGAGTACACTCAATAAATACTATCTATAATTACTTGATACCCTTTATAACCAATGGAAATAAATAAACTTACTGCTTTCAAAAAGCTTAATTTTCACAGAACCATGGAAATCATGCATTTTGTGAACGTCTGTTAATTGATAATCTACCATATCATTTATTAGTCCCATGTTTTTGTCCATCCTTTCATCTTTTCGTTCTAAGTAAGTTATACATTTTTGGCCCAATTATTTTGGACATTTCTTACTACTGCAGCCAAAGTAAACAAATTATCTATAGTTAAAAAGCTACAGATTTTAAGTTCATTAAAATACAGAATAATATCTTAGATAATCCTAAATCCACTACAACACGTAATGCTTTGTTACATTCATGGTTAGATGGAGATGAATTCATTCATAGACCTTATTATCATGCACTAAATTCAGGGTTAGTAGATTTTACCTTAATTTTAGAAGATTTTAGGAAAGCATTTCATGCCAAGGCATATTTCTTGTCCTATAATCATTCCATTACTTATTTTATAAATGTGGATCATAATGGTTCTTATAACATCACCTATTTTCCACACTACAAATAAGCCATTTGTACTTAAGTATTAGTTTCTCAATTCTCATGTTCCCGCAACACTCTTTTAAAAATGTAATTGCAAGAAATTTATCTGTTGGATTTATTCATGCTGGAACTTTTTTTTAACATGTATAATACCCACCCTCTCCTTCTTTCTTTTACCTAAAGAGGGGAGGGGAGGACCCTGAGCAAAAATTATAAATCCAAAGCAAATTGCCAAAGCAATTATAGTTTTTCCATCGAAGTTTTTTTTCCCCTTTAACATAAGAAAGAATAAACCATTTATAACAAAACTGTTCTACAGCTAGGTGCTAGAAAAATTTGCTTGCCAATGGTAATTCCCACATTAAAGCAACAACAGACATAAATATTGTAAGTGACTTAGCACATTGCCTTCACTTGGTACATAATAAACCGATTTTTTCTAGGAATTATTAATTAGAATATATCTTTTCAAACACTGTATTTGACACTGTACACCTGTATAACTATCTCCTGCATATACACTGTATATAATAATTGATAACTCATTGATACATGATTACAACAGTGTATGAATATGAATGTAAATTATAGCATCTACAGAACACCAGGAAGCAGTCACTAAGAATAACTTTTTTTCACGTAAACCACAATAATGGTTGTACTAATAGCAAAGAAAAAAAATGACTAGTAACAAATTGATCTATGCACTTGCATGTTCCTCAGTGCCTCAAAATCAATATTGCTCTTTAGCTTTGCCAAATGAACTGTGTACTATTTCTAGTGCAGACTCTAGGGGTAAACAGTTTCCTCACTTCCTTATAAAAGAGATCCAAACGGCTCTAATTAGAATAGAGTTTATTGACACTCCATGAATTCCTTCCACTGAGATTGTTCAAACACTTAATCTAAAGACTCTGGGCATACATATAGTGGCATACATAGACAAGCTTCCCATCCCACAGCAGAGAGCTGGAGGTGGAGTGTATGAAAGACAGTTAAAAATAAGCATAGTCCTAAGCTCAGCTATTGAAAGCAAGGACAATGCAACTAATCAGGAGAGACAAGTACAAGGGGCTTAAAAGTAGGGCACCTGTAAACAACATGATATTCTCAAGGCAATAGGAATTGTCAGTTTTGCTGTAACATTAGCTACAACTAGCGTCCAAATGTGAGGCAATGTGTGCCAGTTAAGAATTAATTGCCTCCCAGCTCCAAATGCACCCTTCAATAAATATATGCTTTGTGATCATAGATGGGATTCCTTTAAGCATTTCTCCTTTACAATGAGCAGGATGTTGAGCTTCCCTGATAGAAAACACTGAAGGGATACTGAACAAAGGGTCCATTCCACGATTTCTGTCTCCAGGGAGGTCAGCAGTTTGGGTGCAGTTCTGAAGATACTCAGTGGCACTCCCAGCCACGTGTGGAGGCCAGATCATGTACCACTCACCAATCTTGCAGCCTCAGCATGAAATAATCTTTCTGAGGTCCACTCCAAGGGAAACCCCCAATAGCACCGAAAAGGAATTACTATGCCTGGGTGCCTCCTGCCTAAACCACCTCCAATCCCACCACAGGCTTGGGGGGGTGGGGGCGGGGGAGCAAAACCTCTGACATTCAATCACAGCTTTGATTGCTGGTGCTCCACCTGGTCTCCCTGCCACCAGGTTGTCCAGGGACATGAACCACCTCTGGAAGCATGGCCAAACCCATAAACTTCTCTGCTATCCAATGAGATGAATTACACCTTTTCTCAAAAGATCTTAACCCCTTCCAAGTCTGTCCTTCCCTGGTATACTCCCTCAGCTGTAGAGTATCTTACAGGTTTCCCTAGCTATCATAGTTACTCTGTTGTCATAGTTTAATAAATTTTTATATTAAACTTGTTTGACTTACTATGGTTTCTACCTCCTGACCGGACTGATTGATACACAATTCCATCAAAACCGAGTATCAAATGAATCTGATTGTGATTTGCATTTTGAAACAATTATAAGCTACATCTAAGAATAAAAATATAAAATTGATCAATTTTTTTGAAAATGTAATGTTAGAAACTGACTACACATAGTACCAAGTAAATGAGAGATTTTGAATATGAGCGAATAGTACGGCTTAAGTTTCAAATATGTAGCAGCAATCAATTTTTTACATTAATGTACCCATCCTTCTGTCAAAGATCAATGCATAAAGTGCAGTGCATGTCTCAGCACTCTGAAGTGATCAATATCCCTGGCTGTAGCCTTCAAAAAGATTGTTATTTAGGAAGATGAACTCCTATGGGATGTAGGTGCATTGTCTCCTAATTAATGTCCAAAGTGTGCTTTTTATTATGTGAAACAATTCCTAAAAATGTGTTTTTATTACTGAATGTCCTGATTCTAAAGGAAAATCCGCCAACATAATAATTAAAATGAACTCTTTGCAGAAGATTTCATTCCTTCATGGAGCACCATGAGAGATAAAACAAATAAAATACAAATATTCTTAGTATTATAGGGACCACATTTTTCAAACAATGGATCCTTGTCTAATTCTTAGAGATCAAGAGATAGAGAGAGAGAAAGAGAATGTGTATGTGTGTATAAGTGGTAGGGAATACACTTGGCAAAAAAAGTCATATCCAACAATATAGCCCTGTGTCCAAGGCAGTGTCACCCAGCAACAGAAAATAATTTGAGGTTAAAAACAAAGCAGTAACAAATCCTGCATCTTAGGCACAGTATTTCATGGAAAATGTTAGCTGTTGCATTAGTTTTCTTCTGGCAAAGCTTGTTTTCCCCACATGACCTTTCAATACCATTTGTAGAATGCCAGACTGAGCTCTCTAATACCCCCCAAGCTTTACTTCATTAAGAACTTTCTGTAATCTAAAGGAAACATGTTGTGAAGAACCTTAATCGGCCCTCCAACAGAAGAAATGATTAATAAACCCCCAGACTATTTGATCACTAGCATGCCATTCCTGGAGTCTACAGTAGGGTATCACCATACTCCTGCCACCCACTCTCGTAGATAAACAATTGAAGTTATATAAAGTATAAGGGCTTCAAAGAAAGGTTTGACTTTTTGAGCTATAGTAATTATTTTTTTACAAACAATGTATTTTGACAGCATTTTACGTTTCTTATCAGCACCCTGGGATAATATAGGTTCTCATTACCAGCACCTCGTCTAGGAATATTCAGTTTCTGCTGTTGAAGGCTCTGATAAACATACAATCACTTTAACAAACACTCTAGGGAGCAGGACACACAATTTTGATTAAGAAAACTGTTGAATATTAACTAGCAGCGCTCACTGAGACAATAGCCGAGCAACTTGTCCTTGAAAAACACTACACTAAACCTATTCTCAGGAAAAAATGTTAGTGTTTGACAGCTGCCTCAGCTGTGGAAACCTAGAAAGCATCTTATTATTGTGGTAGTAGGCTTTCAATAAAATCACCATAATTAAGGCGCTGTCATTATTTTCAATTTAAAAGTTCTCCTTTCACAGGTTAATAAATTCAGACATAAAAAAAAATCTGCTCTGTAGTAGCATTCTGTAGCATTTTCATTTCTGAAGACTCCCTGAATAGTTTATGGTTTTCACTGATTATTTTCCAAATCATGGTTTTGCTTTGTTTTAATTTTCTAAGGACTTATGACTAAAGTTTTCCATGGCTGTGTAAAGACAAAAAATGATTTTAACCTATTTAATAGTACTTAATGAAGTACTTGAAAAAGCTATTGAGAAATAGTCCCATCAGTCTGCTCAAATACAAACTCTGAATTCAACTACTTTCAAACATCTTCTGCCTAAACAGATTTGGAGCAAAAGAAAAAGAAACAAAAACAACACAACAACAACAAAAACTACTATCTAGGAAATTCTCTCTAAGCATTGCACAAACATTTCTTACACATTCTGTTAAAATGAAATTAAAACATTAAGTGAAGATGATAAGATATCAAATACTCATAAACACTAATATTTATAAATGCCATTTGTCCCCCTACAAACTTTCGTCATCTCTACAAACAAAGCTCTTCCTTTACAGTTTTTACTACACTAGGAGAACATTAGCATCTCCATGCAAGAGGTGTGAATTCCCACTAACAAACTAAAAAATGAAGATCAGAAATGTAAAGCAACTATATTTTATTTCTCTCTGCACTGTTTTGTGATCTTTATTCTATCCATAGATAAAGTTCTTTACAATATACTCTGGCATGTAGCTCAGAAAATAACAAAATGCATATCTATGTATGATGTTTAAACACAGTAACATTATTAGGCTGTTCTTTACGCATCATATACTAACATATTTTGCTTTCACTCC
Organism: Mirounga leonina; assembly: GCF_011800145.1. Taxonomy (NCBI): domain Eukaryota; kingdom Metazoa; phylum Chordata; class Mammalia; order Carnivora; family Phocidae; genus Mirounga; species Mirounga leonina. The sequence continues at coordinate 7,941,980 of NW_023270323.1, forward strand.
AACTTTAAAATTAAAAAAAAAAAAAAAAACTAAAAAAAAGAAACATTAACCACATACAAAAATAGCATTCTAACATGCATGTGTCAGAATATTAAAAATATAAATACATCCCAAAATTCACATATTTCTATTTGTTAAATAAAATTATATTCTTCATGCAATTTACTGGAAAAAAATGAGTCCTGGATGCAAATTCATTCTATAAATCTATATATTTGACACACCAAGAAGCTCACCCTCTCTGAAATGCATGTCTTTAAGTTTTATTTACCAATCCTCATTTCTTAATTAGAAGTAAAACACAAAACAAAACTCTCAATTACTATATTGTAGGCAGGATGGAAATATAAACTTGCATTGTACTCAAACAAGAAAACTAAAGGGAAAAAAAAGTAATCCTTGACAAAGAAGATCTTGATCATGATCTTAATACAACTATTTTTTTTTTCTTGTTAGACTACTTGTAAACAATAAAAAAAAAAAAAAGAAAGAAAGAAAAGAAGAGAAAAGCAAAGCAAAGCTAAGCTAAGCTTCTGGCTTAGAACTAAGAGCTCTTACCTCCCCATATGCTTTTCTCAATTAAACAAATCAAGCAGGCTTTTGCTTTCGGTTAAGATAATAAAGAATTCAGCATTGTGTCACTCTTTTTCTCCAGTTAAACTTCTTTATTTTGCATGTCGTTAATGAGCAGAGGTTTGTAAATTTTCATGCTATTTCCTTATTTTCCAGGTTGAGACAACATTGCCTCGTTAGTGTTGGAAGCAAAAGTAATAAGAAGAAGGAGATGAAAGAAAGGAAAGGAAAGGAAGGGGAAGGGGAAGGGGAAGGGGAAGGGGAAGGGGAAGGGAAGGGAAGGGAAGGGAAGGGAAGGAAAGGAAAGGAAAGGAAATCACTCCCACCAATAAAATCACCTTGTCCCTGTAAGCCTTTTGATATGAAGTGTATGAATTATTGATAGGGCTTCAAAGAAAAATTTGGCTTTTTGAGCTCTAGTAATTATTTTTTTTTTTTACAAATAATGTAAATCACACTGAAACCACCCATGCTAAATAGCAAAGTTGTTTATAATTACAAAGCAATTCTTTAAAAACTAGCATGATTCAATTCTTGCACAGATACGTGTGTATTCGTGATTATAAAATTTAAGTGCTTTTTATTACTTTTTCAAACTAAAATATCTCATGCAATGAGGTGTTCACATTAAGACTAAATTATGTTCATTCTAAGATTCAAGTGTTTACACTCATGTTTCCAGGGCCCTAGTGGGGCTTTGCAAGAAGGAAGAAAGAGCCTCTGAGGGAAAGAAATCTCCGGGAAAGAAGCAAAGAGAGAACTGAGGTGCACATGTTTGGTTCAAGGCTAGTTGTCCCAGATGCCAGGGAAGATAAAACCTACCTCCAGTCATCTTCTATCCCAGGCTCCGTGGCTGTGGCCTTAAGCCTGAGTCCTAAGGCAAGGGATCTACAGGTAGTGAGCAAGTGAAATCTAACACACAGCCGCTTGTCTCCAGAATCACCGTGGGACACTGGGAGCCCAAGGCGTCAGCAGCACTGGCCCTGGCACCAGCAGCGCTGGTGGTGTTGGCTGCAGCAAAAATGACAACAGCAGTGCGGTTCGCTGCGGGAACAGCACGTCTGGCAGCAGCGAGAGTTCCCTGAGCCCCCCGCACATCAGCTCCCTGCTGCCTGAGCATCCACAGCCGGGTCTCCGTGGCTGCCGAGGCGGCCAGCAAGAGCAGCAGCACCAGCGCCTTCCCGTGCGGACCAGGAACACTTCTGGCTCTCAGGGCCGGACGGCAAGCCCAGCCAGAACAGCGAAGTCTACTTAACACAGGGCTTACGACAGCACGGACCCCGCAGTCCGCCATAGCTGGGCTAAGACCCAAGCACCACCACTCATGAGCGACATGGGTCAAATGAGTTTACCTTTCTAACTCTCAGATTTCTTAGGTGTAAAATGGAAATAATAATAGTCCCAGCTAAAATGACTACTGTGATAATTAATGAGATAATTTACATAGAGAACTTAGCATAGTTAGCAGATGACAGAAGCTCAATAAAGGTGGCTTTAGAAATAAAAGACAGGGGCGCCTGGGTGGCTCAGTCGTTAAGCGTCTGCCTTGGGCTCAGGTCATGATTCTGACGTCCTGGGATCAAGCCCCACGTCGGGCTCCCTGCTCAGCAAGGAGACTGCTTCTCCCTCTGCCTCTCTGCCCGCTTGTGTGCACGCTCTCTCTCTCTCTGTCAAATAAATAAAAAATATTTTTAAAAAATAAAATAAAAATAAATGACAATGGGGAGCCTACCTGGCTCAGCTGGAAGAGCATACAACTCTTGATCTTGGGGTCGTGAGTTCAAGCCCCATGGTGGGTACAGAATTACTTAAATAAATCTTAAAAAAATAAAATAGAAAATAAAAATAAAAGACAAATCAAAACCTCCATGCGCCACGAGGGCTATGTCTTATTACAGGGTTTCATGCAAAAAATATACCCAGGAATTCCAAAAGTTATCTCAAAAGAACATGAGAGAGTTCATTTGGAATATGTATGGCCCCAGAGAACTGTTATATTTGGACTGTCATTTTTGTCCCAGTTTTGGGGGTTTTTTTTGTTTTGTTTTGCTTTGTTTTTTGGTTTTATATTTGTTTTTATCACCTACGTAATTTGTGTTATTCCAGGTCCAGAATCACAGGTGGCCTAATAACCATATTTTCTGACTTTTATAACTCCAAACCGTCAGTCATCATTTGTTTTCCATTCACATGACATTAGTGCCACATTCAAAACAAAACAAAACAAAAACAAAACTTTACGGGGTATCTGGGTGGCTTGTTTGGGTCAGCGTCTGCCTTCGGCTCAGGTCATGATCCCGGGGTCCTGGGATCAAGCCTCCCACCCTCTTCAGGCTCCCTGCTCTGCCGGCAATTCCCCCTTGCTTGTGCTCTCTCTATCTCTCTGTGTCAAATAAATAAATAAAATCTAAAAAAAAAAAACTTTAAAGAACTTTATTCTAACTCAAAATTAATAAATTAATTTCAGTGTATTTTGATTTCTTCTAGAATTCCTAGAATTCCACATATATCTTCAGAGATGCACAATTTAAGTGTCCATATTTCAAAACTAATTATTTGTTATTTGTTATGTGCTAATTATGCAAGATATGGGTGCACTGTTCATATTAATAAAAGACATATTAAGAAGAGCAAAATAGAAGATTATTTTCCAAATTATAATAAAGAGCACCAGGACTGGTAGTTTTTTCTACTCCTCCTTCTTTAATCATCTTCAATGTTAGTGTTATTTGCCCAGAAAACATGTGTGTTGCAAAAAGCTTAATTTAAATAGATATATTTTACTAGACACTGACGTATTTCCATCTTTTTGTGGTTATTTCAGCAGATTCAAATGACTCCAGATAATTACAAATATTAGCAAATGAATTAAAATTTAAGGACCACAATATAAATAAATGCACCTTTGCAATTTTGAAGAAAATACAGATTTTGCAAAATACAAAGTCTGTAATTTAGACAGGTACATCCTTTACCCCCAAAAGGTATCTCGTGTCTTCTTAGAATTGTTATAAAATAATTATCCAATTCTTTCTAGGAGCAATTAGACTACAGTGCATAACATCACAGAATTGCAGAGTTAGAAGACAGCTTCAAATTCTTCTAAATTGACCAATCTGTCAGTTTAGTTCTGCCAGCTCCATCTTGCTCAGGTCCGAACAGAAGCAGATGGTGAACCAGAGTTAGGAGTTCAATGTTCATTGGGGAGTAACACCCATGAAACTTAAAAAGGGAAGAAACAGGATCATGCAGGTGAAACCCTCAGACCACAAAGAGATGGTATACTTGTGAAAGGAAAGAGGGTAGAAAGAACAATACAGGGAACACAACGTAGATCTCATGAAGTCTTGACCAGTCTAACAGGGGGCTCCACAGCAGACGGCCTGTCAGAAGAGTCCTGCACTGACAGAAATGCCCAGGCTGCTACTACCCCATCATGCTCACCATTGGCTGGGAGATGACCTATAAGAGCAGGGCCTTCACGTGAATGCTGCAGAGTATTCTAAGGGTTCTGCAGCTCAACCTGTTGGCTAACTATACTTCTCACAGCTGAAGAACAAGCACTTTCTTGAAGGGAGGCCAAGCAGCGTGGCTGCAGGACGGCCACACATCTCAACCATGTGGTAAGCCAAAGCGCCCTGACTCCCCAGCGATGGAGAGTGTACTACCTTTGTCGGTGCCTTTGCCATTTTTGACAGGCCACTGCATACGAAAGTTCCACGTTTAATTTCAACGTGGGGAAAGTTTCATCGTTTTGCAGTTAAATGTATTCATTCATATATGACTTTCCAATCATGTTTTCTTTCTATTCCTTGAATTTTCAAAACCAGCTGTATTCCTTTTAGCAAAGCAGGCTTCAGATAGTTGAAAATTATTTTCTTATATATTCCACTTGAATTTTCACTTGTCCAGTTTTTTGGGGTTTTTTTAAAGATTTTTATTTATTTATTTGAGAGAGAGAGAGAGACAGCATTGGGGGGGGGGGGAGTGTCAGAGGGAGAAGCAGACTCCCCGCCAAGCAGGGATCCGATGTGGGGCTCGATCCCGGGACTCCAGGATCATGACCTGAGCCGGAGGCAGTCGCTTAACCAACTGAGCCACCCAGGCGCCCCTTCACTTGTCCAGTTTTAACACTCCAAATTCCTTTAACTTCTCCGAACTGTCTTTCCTGGAGGAATCACAACCTCACCCTGGCCGAGGTCTCAGTATCTTGGGATTAGCATAGAGATGATAGAAAATAATACTCAGTCTTCATTACATGGAGACAAATTTGGAAGTCAGTAAATACCACATATATCTATTTTTACTTAACAAAACACACCAAAGCTTAGTGACTTAAAACAACAAGCATTCATTTGCTTATGATTCAATAATCTGAGATAAGCCCCAGTGGCTGTTTTGTTTGTTTGTTTGTTTGTTTGGCTGGTCTCACTTAGGTCACTTACACAGGAACAGTCCTCTGGAGGCTCACATGGGGATGAAGTCCAAAATGGCTTCACTGCCATACCCAGGGCTCAGCTGGGTGGTCAAAACAACTGCTGGTCAACCATGTGTCTCTGATGCCCGCGTGGCTCAGTCAGTTAAGCGTCTGCCGAAGTGGTAACTGCCAGACATCTTAAAGTTCAAGCCGTTACCTGGCATAGCATTTTTAAACCATACAAGTCCGCAGCTATGTCCTGGATTCAAGAGGAGGAGGTACAGATTCCATCCCTTGAAGAGAGGAGGGCAAAGTATTTGCGGCCAAGTTTAATGCACCACTGGCGTAACGCTGTTACTAAGCCAGTAGGACACTTGAAGCATCAATCTTCAGTGACGGACATGAGACAGAAATGAGGGGGGAAAAAAGAGAAGAAAAAGCGGGGATGGCCCCGACAGAGCAAGCAGGCCCTACACCAAAGATAGGAGTAAAGGAAAAAACTACTTTCGCGTTGCAACCTAATCCAGCAATAACCTACAAATACAGGTTTGGAGTTTTACTGAAATAAAACCCAAGACCAGGGCGCCTGGGTGGCTCAGTCGGTTAAGCGACTGCCTTCGGCTCAGGTCATGATCCGGGAGTCCCGGGATCGAGTCCCGCATCGGGCTCCCTGCTCAGCAGGGGGTCTGCTTCTCCCTCTGACCCTCCCCCATCTCATGCTCTCTCTCTCTCATTCTCTCTATCAAATAAATAAATAAAATCTTTAAAAAAAATAAAAAATAAAAATAATAAAACCCAAGACCAGTTCCAGCATTACCAGAGATATCATACAGGCCTCGTTTCATAGCCTTTATGAGCCTCATTTGTTTCAACTGTCAAGTAGAGAATACAGTATCTACCTCTTCGGGTTTATATGAGTATCAAGTAAGATAATGGAGCTATAGAAATCTGCCTTTCTCCTGAGTGGGGCTTCTGGCTGGGGTTTCCTTTTCCTTTTTGTTTGTCTTTGACAGCCACTTTGAACTCAGGGAAGGTTAGCTATTCAAAGAGTAGAAGCAGGGTAAGTGGAACCAAATTTGGCAGAGACCGTGGGCTTGTCTTATGAATGGAAAGTTATGCGTGTGTGGTAGCTTTGAGGGCCTGCATATTGACATTAAGGGCTTCCTAAATATACAAGTCAGAGACCAGAAGCCCCTGGTGTTCTTGGAAAATTCAGTCACCTGGAGGTATACTAATAAGGGCTGGCCTAATTAAGATCTCATTACCTGCTTTTGTACCTCTGAGCCTCTTGACTACCAAAACTGGCAACAGCCCTCTGCAACATTTTGAAACATACAAATTACAAATACTATCACTTGTCTATTTAAAAAATTCTATGTTGAGGGGCTATTACTCGCCAAGCATTACACACAGCTGTGAAAAAGACAAAAAGCCCCTCCTTGTGAATATATAAACATATTGGCATTTTATTCAATAATCATTGTATGTGCTGTACATTGTAATCATCTTTTTATAAATAAAATTTTTAGGAAATTAAAAAATCATGTTATAGTAGACTAGAATAGCAAACGATAAAACACAGATGATAATGAAACTATATTAAAAATTTCCTCCCACAAAAACCATTTTCATTGGAGTCAAAGGTTTTTAACATAAGCCTATTTTCATTAAACAATGCAGCACTCTGAACAATCCATTTCAACCACAGTTTTAATAATAATGTCTTTAAAATCACTTCAGATATTTGTTAGGTGATGCTAACAACCCACAAAGCAATATAAACTGAAAAGAAATGGTAAAAAAAAAAAAAAATTAACAAAAATGCAAATCCTGGGGCACCTGGGTGGCTCAGATGGTTAAGCGTCTGCCTTCGGCTCAGGTCATGATCCCAGGGTCCTGGGATCGAGTCCCACATCGGGCTCCCGGCTCAGCGGGGAGCCTGCTTCTCCCTCTGACCCTCTCCCCTCTCATGCTGTTTCTCTCTCGCTCGCTCTCTAAAAAATAAATAAAATCTAAAAAAAAAAAAAAATGCAAATCCTGTGGGGCACCTGGGAGGCTCAGTCCTTAAGCATCTGCCTTCGGCTCAGGTCAGGATCCCAGGGTCCTGGGATCTAGCCTCGCGTCGGGCTCCCTGCTCGGCGGGAAGCCTGCTTCTCCCTCTCCCGCTCCCCCTGCTTGTGTTCCCTCTCTCGCTGTGTCTCTCTCTGTCAAGTAAATAAATAAAATCTTTAAAGAAAAAATCTAATTGTCAAGAATACCAATTTTGGATTATTTTTGTTTTTTTCCCTTTTTTTTTCCAGGTTTTCTTATGATAAAATTGTCATCTGCTATTGTATAAGTTTAAAGTGTATTACGTGATGATTCGAGACACATATATATTATAATATGATTACCATAATAAGGTTAGGTAATACCTCCATCACCTCCCATAATTAACATTTTTTGTAAAACATTTAAGATTTACTCTCTTAGCAACTTTCAAGTATGTAATACCCAGTATTGTTAACTATAATCACCATGCTGTGCATTATATCCCCAGGACCCATTCCTCTTACATCTGGAAGTTTGTACCCTTTGACCAATATCTCCACATGTCTCCCACCCCCAGGCCCTGGCTACCATCATTTTACTCTGTTTCTAGGAGTTCAGCCTTATTAGATTTCACACATAAGTGAGATCATACAGCATTTGTCTTTTTCTGACTTATTTCACTTGGTACAATGCCCTCAAGGTCTATCATGTTATCACAAGTAGGATTTTCTTCTTTTTCATAGCCAAATACGCTCTATCGTATATGTACATATACCACATCTTCTTCAACTAGGCATCTATAAATGGACACTTGAGTTTTTTCCTTATCTTGGCTATTGTGAATAATGTTGCAATAAACATAAGGATGCACGTATCTCTTTGAGATAATTAGTCCATTTCCTTCAGATACTTACTCAGAAGTGAGATCGCCAGATCATAACTCTATTTTTAATTTTTTTAATATTTAACATTTTTTAATTTTTTTGAGGAACCTCCATACTGCTTTCTATAGGGGCTGTATCAATTTACATTCCCTCTAACAGCACACAAGAGTTCCCTTTTCTCTACATTCTCACCAATATTTGTTCTCTCTTATCTTTTTGATAATAGCCAAGGAATATTATTTTTATTTACTTTCTCATAAGACAAATAAGCTGAGAAACCATATAAAAGACAGTCTATAATTTGGGGCCTACAACTGCACAAACTTCTTCTACCTAGGCCATATTCAGTGCAATACAGAGATTTTTTAGTTATATGGTTTCTTCTAGATCCAAAATAATGTCACTAAAGTCACTGGATTAATTGTGCTCACATTTCACATACTCCCTACAGTATGAGTCCTTCAAGGTCATAAAACAGGTGTTCTGACTATAAATCCACCTTTTTCTCTCTACTTGTGACATCCCTGAGAATACCTAGTCCATATTACACTCCAGTGATCAATGTCCACGTGAATCTCTCATGCTAAAAATCAATGCAATCGGTATTTTTGTGACCCACATTCACATACGTTTTGTTTGTAGTCTATAGTATTCTTAACCACATCATTGGCTCTTGGTTCCCACCATTAACACAAATAATGAATAGTTATTTCTACAAACGCTAAAATATGGAGAAATAGTACTTCATCCTGCATCTCTAATAAACACTTTGAAATAAACATTGTCTTTTACCACATTCTTAAAGTCTTATGACCAAAAGTACATAGTGAAAAAATAAATATGAATTGTTTTAAACACAGAGAAAGTCGATCCAAAAAGGTTAGATATTGTATTATTCCATTAATATAACATTTTTTGAAATGACAAGAGTTTGAAAATGAATTATATATTAGTGGTTTCCCCAGGTTAAGAATGGGGTAGGTGGACAGAGGGAGGTAGATATGGATCTATAAGGGCAACTTACGCATCTTGTGGTGATGGAACTGTTCATCTTGACATATGAAAAAAAATTATGTATAACTAAACACACTCACACACACACAAATGAGTAAAAAACTGGTGACATCTGAATAGGATTGGTGGGGTTATATCAAAGAAAATGCCCTGGGTGCATTACTGAATTAAAATTTTGCAAGATGTTAGCACTGGGGGGAACTGGGCAAAGGGTTCATGGAATTTTTGTATCAGCTGCATATGAATCTACAATTAGCTCAACAAAAACTTCAATTAAAAAAAAGCACAGCATGTTTTCATAAGATACCAACATGAAATGACATAAAAGGTATTCATATAAAATATGTAAATATAAAACATATTAAAAATACATAAGGAAAAGCAAATTAAATATTTTTAAAATGTAGTAAAAAGGGGACAAAAAAAGTAAATAAATATGAAAGTAAATGAAATATGAAATATGAAATAAATTTGAAAGTAAATACCAATATAAAGAGCATTTTTAAGCTGTATGATCTGTTTTCTTGTTCCAATACCCATATTTTCTTTTGGAAACAATACGCTAAGCTAAATTTTCAGAGCAACTCCTAAATCCAGCCAAGCCCAAACTTGCCTTTAAGAACAGAAGCAATGCTGTTAAAACAATTCATCCCCTAAACTATACACATAACTCCTACTACCAACAATGAAGAATGTTTAAATGTGGTCGCATGAATTATGAGGTGAAAGAGAAGTAAGGGAAATTAATTCAGGAGTACAAAAGACTGGAATGGATCAAAGTATATTTTAAATTCCAAATATTTTATGGACGTCTCTCTTTTAATATGCTAATCAAGACGAGACAAAGAAGGTCCTAGGAAGATCCCACTTAAATATGTACCTGTCCAAATACAGGACATGTCTGCCTAATCCTGTGCCTTTAAACCAAGGTTGCCTATTCATTCACCTGGCCATCAACTCTACTCTCCACAATGAGGCCTCAATCATCTAGCATTAGCCTTAATAATTACGTTAATTCTCTTATTAGGGTAACCATATATCCCAGTTCACTTGAGACATTCCTCGAAGTTTACACATGTTGTTCCAGCACTGCTACATAAACAATGCCCCCTTTCACTCTCAAAGTGTTCCTGTTTGAAAAATATTTTGTAAAGTTACCTTATCTATTATGGTAGCCCTGCTTTTTCAGGCTGACCTCTTCCCAAGTTTGGCATTCACCTATTTGGTGGAAAAGTACTGAGTAAAAAGAAATCAAACTAGGGTGACAACATGGTAGACCAATTCATTTATTAAAATAAACTAAAATCATATTATTTTAAATAAAACTGTATTTACTTCTTGGCACTAGCATCTACCCCATTCCCAAGCCTACAGACCTAAATAATTAAAGAAGGCGATGACTGTTCAAGCTTTCTTGGAGAACCTTTGGAGAGACTATTCACAAAACTAGGGAGGGAGGTTTCTATAACTTGATAGGAAAAGTCAGGATTGAAATTTCATAGACAATGCTTAGGATGTGCTTTGTAAATACTCTTTAAGAAATGCAAAAAACCTATTGCATACACACAATGTCCTTTTGTAGGTAGGTGAATCAGGTGTGTTACCTTTCCTTGGCCAAAAATAAAACCAATTTCCACCTTGGCACAGAGAGATGTGGCAGAAAATGTGAAAACACACAAAAATACTGGCAAGAATAAGACTTCTCTGATCTAGGGGTTTCACAAAGCCACTCACATCTTTCTCAATTGAAAAAGTATTATTTCCATGAACATACCCGGCCCAGAAATCATTCCCATAGACGTACTTGCTTTATTACACTAGCCTGAGAAATCCACTCTTTGATCTTTTGGCGTGCTTGCATTACTGCTATAAAGAGTAAACATAGGAGTCATTCTTAGAATATTACACAGAAGAAAAAAAAAAAGAATAACTTAGGGTTTTTGACATGGATTTGATATAGTTATGTTTTATTCAATTAACCATAATAAAAGCAGTCAGGATCAGTCCTTCGTGATATGCAATGTAGGCGAAACAAATAAATAACTTTTTATCATCTGGCTTTTATTTCTTGTCCTCTATTAGCTCAAATAGTCAAGGCTTTTAAAATCATTTCTACTTCCACGGGGCGCCTGGGTGGCTCAATTGGTTAAGCGACTGCCTTCGGCTCAGGTCATGATCCTGGAGTCCCGGGATCGAGTCCCGCATCAGGCTCCCTGCTCAGCAGGGAGTCTGCTTCTCCCTCTGACCCTCCCCCCTCTCATGTGCTCTCTCTCTCTCAAATAAATAAATAAAATCTTTAAAAAAAAAAAAAAGATAAAAAAATAAAATCATTTCTACTTCCTCTGTCAAAGCCTACTTACAGAAGAGATTATAATTGTTCATACCACACCACAGACATTTAAGAAGGAATAACTCCTCCCAGGAATTTCATTATGTATATTTTAAAAGTGATAAAGTTTTGAGTTTTTATCAGTAGAATTTGAAGGATCAAAAAGTGACAATAAAAAACATTCAGTGGACATCAGACACTTCTGTGTTTTGTAATATGTTGTCTACTGCACTGTTTACATGTGAAATTGTCTGGTACAGGTCTTGGCATATGGTAAGTACTATATAAATATGTTAATTTTTAAAACAGTACCACATAATCATGGACAAGATATCTAGTTCACCTAAATACAAATTAGCTCTGAATGCATTTCAAAAATATGTAACTTCCATACACACTAAGCATCAAGAAAACATCATTTCTGCACGTTATATATAGTTAACTTCTCTCTCCAAAGTGTTCTCAAGATTATCTTTTCTTATATCACTACTGTGTATATCCTCACTAAAATTCTTTAAAACTTTGAGAATTCATACGTTCTATTTTCTGTTCCTCAACCTAAGGTCTAAACTATTTAAGTGAAAAATTAATACCATAACTTGCTATTGTCAAAATAATGATTTCTTACTTTAAAGCATATAAAATGGCATAAAGATAATACTGTTTTCTAAAAATCAATTCCATATTATACAAATTTAATTTCAAAATTATCCTCAGCACTTTAAAAAGCCAAATTATATCACAACTAACTTACCAAATCACTAAGTTGGCATATATTTATATAAATAGGTATTGATTTTCTCCATTAAAGAGAAGATGAAATGAGAGAAAAATAAAAATCAAGAGGATGCTAAAATAATGTATTTTTATATATTTGTGGTGAAGGATACATCTAAATTGCTTCTGGTCACTTATATTTTTTTGAAACAATACACATATCTATAACAATCAGGACCAGCTCTAGCTGGTTCTTACAGATAGTCTCTGCAAACTGTCAGTTGCCTGGTAAATTAAAGTGATTCATCAATGTCACTGCTGCCACAAATACACAAGATCAGCTAGTGGAGATGGATACAAAGTACAGAAAAGATGCCAGCTATGTTGGATGTTTGAATTTTTTTTTTTCCAGACAGGATATACACTTCATACATGCTGAGGTCTATCAAATCTGATTTCTGTTTTGTTATGTTGCCAGAAATCTTTTTATTAAAATCTTTCTAAGAATGATAGCTGAAGTCCCTGAAAAAGACACAGCACATTAAATATCCTTAACAGTTATCTATATTTTCTCCCAAAGTCAAAAGTAAATCAATTAAAAATATAAACAGATATTCATGCACAGGGGGAAGTGACAAGAGATGATAAATTCAAAAAAAGGAAAAGGACATCATGGGAGAAAATGTATCAGAGAAGTTTAGTCTGACATTTAATTTTTTATATATGTAAGTGCTAAAGGGATGAAATCAAATGTTTTGAGTTACCAGGTTTTAGTAATCTCCAGGCCAGGAAATAATAGCATCAAAGAAATATTTAATAACATTTGTCTTATTTGTCCATCATTATCATGCTGATTTTCCATAGATCCACTTTCTCATTCCTAATATATAGAAGCAATTTGAAGATTCAGATTTCTAATGTTTAATTCAGTAAGTTTTGGAGCACGGGGCTTTTCTGAGGTGTTGTTTTAAATACAAAAGTAACACTAAAATAGGTCCCATCATAATCCTGGCCCCCAAATAATTTTGCTTCTCAGTATCCAAAGTACTTGAATAACATTTCACATGTCATATACAAGTAACAGGATCTATAAAATCCCCACTTGTATTTCCAATGAATAGCAAGGCATAATTTTTACTGAAAATAATTTAAACTCACAAGTATAATTGTGACTGGAGTTTGGGTGAGTGACCTAGACTAACGATGTAGATTTGAAGGCATCTACATATTTATAATAACTGGAATAATGAGAAAAATGATACAGAAAGTGTGATTATCTCAAGACAGTTAAATGTTTAAGGAATGAGTACTTGTTTACTGGACATCTACAACTGATGTTCAATCTAAAAAAGTAACTTAAGGGGTGCCTGGGTGCTTAGTCGTTAAGCGTCCAACTCTTGATTTTGGCTCAGGTCATGATCTCAGGGTGGTGAGATCAAGCCCTGCATGGAACTCCACACTTAGTAGTCTGCTTCTCTCCCTCTCCTTCTGCCCCCCTCTGCACACTGTCTGTCTCTCTCAAATAAAGAAATCTTTAAAAATAATAACCAAAATTTTTAAAAAATTAAAAAGTAACTTGATAAAACAGAATCAATCAAGTCCTGCCAAACCTACCCCTTCTATATTTCCAATTATGTTTTTAAGGCTCAAAACACAGGAATTAGCCACATCTTCTTTCTCATCAACCCCCAATAATCAGTCAGTGCATCCTATAGATTTTTCCTCCTGAACTGTTCATTTCTCCCCATCCCTGTCTGCATCTCTACTTCATGTTACCATCATTCCGCCTACATTATTTAGACAGTTTCTAGCTTATCTCTCTGTCTGTGGTCTTGTTGACTCAGATTCTTTGCTCTAAAGCCAGAATTAGTCTTCTAAAATGCCAACTTCACTCCTTTTCCCAAACCCTTCAATAATCTCTTTTGGCCTCGGGCTAAATTCCAAACCTTTTCATTGGGCATAAAACCCTTGATTACCAAAAAAAATAAATAAATTAATTAAAAAATAAATTTAAAAAAACCCCTTGATTACCAACCTCATATCTCACCAATAACTCCCCTTCCCATCACTATCAGTATACAAACACATTTATAGATGCCCTACACTCTAAACATACAACTCAGTTTTTATTTATTCAAAAGTGTTCTAGCCCATGCATAGTAAACTACTCCTGAAGAAATCAAGACCCTGTAAGGTTATCACTTGCCCTTATTATAAAGCTAGTTAGCTAGATAATTAAAGCCAGAGTTTCTCACTCTAAGTTCAATATGTCATCCCCCTTTTATTGTTAAAATCATTTTTTTTTAATTTAGCAGCAGAAATCTCTTTTATAAATGATATCTTAATGTTGAACTCAAACTTGCCCATCTGAAAAATGAAATGATCTGATTGTCACAGTTTTGTGGCTGAACAATCTCAAAACACCTCCTTACCCTGGAATCTCTTGGGCTATTTCAAAAACTAAACACATGATAATAAAACAGTACAAACTCCAACCACAAGCAGAAATCCTTCTACTCTTTCCTTTATTATGTCTTAGCTCAGAAAAGAAGGAATATATAGGAACACATCTAGCATCTAGAAAAGTGCTTCTGAAATTTAACTGACAAACAAGTCACCTGGTAGTGGAGAAGGATCTGCTAAAAAAAAAAAAAAAACACATTCTGATTTAATAGGTCAGGGACGGAGCCTGAGATTCTGCATTTCTAACAAGTTTCCAAGTGACGCAGCTGCTATGTATCCAAGGTCCACCTTACACCTGAATAGCAAATGTCTATGTAGGGAAAAAGTTCTCCTTTCTACCAACTTACTCATATCTCTTCAGGAAATAAAGGTAACAAATTTTATCCATCAGAATTTTTCACAAATGGATGGGTATTATTCATGAAATATTATCCACACACATTGCAAAATCTGTCTTCTGAACCTTGAGCACCCCAGTTCTTGGCAGGCTCCCATCTCTGCCCCTGCCCTCTCGCTTCCTTCATTCCTAGGTAGTAAAAGCACTTGGACAGTGCTCCCATAATAGGGGGATCTCAAAGATTAGATCTGGAGCAAGAGCAATAGACTTTCACCTTAACCTCCATGCTTGTGAACTGCACTTGAACCTGACTACAGCTCTTTTGGATTTGTTTCATTAAAAAAGACATACTTTTTAAAAAAGAATGTTTTCCATTGCACTTCTGCCATAAAGTTCTATATTTAGGAAATTAATTGGAAGGTGCCCGGCCTATTACTGAAGTAGATACTTTGATCCCTATGACCGCCAGTATCTTGTGTCTATTTCCCACTGTCAAATAGAGCAGAGAAGAGTGAAGAGTTTAAGATCTCCCTAACCACCTACACTAACCTACATCATATGTTTAAATTTAGTAGTTAGGAAAACCTGATGTGTTCTACTCTATAAACATACTTTCGAAATGTGTACTTGCTACCCAAGAGGCCAGAACAATGATTTTTTAAAAGTGGGCATGCACAAGTATTACTGCGTATTTTTCAACTAAGATCAACTGTTTTTCCTGAACTTCAGGAAAGTCAGTTTATGTTGAAGTCTGTATAGTGATTGCATACTCACCTATCATTAAACTTGCTACTACGCTAAAGGTAGAATGTAACTAGTTATACTTTGTATAAATAAGCAGGCCAAGAGCATCCTTTTTCCCAGTCAGTATACTTAAGAAATGTATTTACAATGAGAGAACTTTGATTTACTAAATGCTCACCCAAGTGAAAGACACTGAAAATGCTTTAAAAAGAAAACATTTCTTTATAGCTAGCTTTGTAAAGAAGGGCCACGATGTAATGTGGTATTGTTAATGATAATGCTTCACTAGCTGAGTATTACATTCAATCTATTTCTTGGGAACAATGCACCCGCTTCGAAGAATTTTTATATAAGTCCTATCTAATCATTTTTAAGTAACCTATTACTTTTGATAGGAATTCTATTCATCCAGAAGAAATAATGTAAAAAGAAAAATATAGCACTCAAAACATTAATTCGCGACACATTTCTTTAAAATTAATGAGCTTTTGAAACTGGAATTCTTACTCATCTTTCTTCCCTTAATAATAAATCTGTCAAGAAGAATTTACATAACTGTGCAATCAAACACAAATTGAAAAACCAGGCAGGAATGCCCTATTAGAAAGAGTAAAATTAGAATAAAATGTAACATTCCTGGAGAGCATACTTACTACAATATTCAAAATTCTCTGTAAAAGGTAATATAAGATTCACAGAAGATATGGGATTCTTTTAATCTCTCTGGAATTAGGAAAAGGTTCTAAAGATTATTTCTAAAGTCCATTACCTCAAAAGTCTATATGGTAGTTCAAAATATAAGAGTTTACTTTACCCAAGCCTGAATTTACAAGAACTCAGATGGTGTCTTTGCTGCTTATCAAATCCAGTGAGTTGGCTGGATCTTCCAATGTAATGTTCTGCTTTAGGAAATAGAGCCCCTTTCCATTGTAATGATCTAGCAGCTGTAAGGCTAGATGCTGTTAGAAGAACTGGAAAATCCACAAGGCATTCATTTTTGTGAACAAATATTTATTGGCCGCTATGCTAACTGATTTATCTTAAACTCATCGGCTTTGCTGTCCAGTGTGTTCCCAGGTGCTCACCAGCAATCCTATTAGTCAATCCCTCTCCAACTCACCTAGGTAATATATTCATACCTTTTCCTCTCCCCTCAAACCTCTAATACCTTCTCCTACAACCTCACTCTCAGATTTATCTCTCACTAAAAGCAGAAGCATTTTGAAAAGAACTTCCCCTGACTTCCAGCCCCATATTTGCAATCCATTTGCCCTTATGCCCCCATAGTTTTCCTTCCCTCCCATTACTGGCACAAACACTTCATGTGCCTATCCAGGGCCAATTCTTCCACATTCGCACTGTGTTCCCTCCCTCCCTTAGCTATTCTGTGGCCTCACTCCAGAAGTAATTGTGCCCTTTCCTCACTACTTGGTTAAATTTCATCTTCTTTTCTGGATCATTCCATCAAATTATTCCCTGCATGCATAATGTATTCAGTCTTCCAAATGAACGAAAATCCCTTGATCACTGCCTCTATCTAGCTATTGCCCTAAAATCTCCCCCTTTTTGTAACAAAACTTCTCAAATGAGTTGCTCATACTTGCTGTCTTCAATTCTGCTTCTCCCATTTTCTCTTAAACATATTCTAATCAGTTTTCTTTATCACCACCATTTCAAAGCTGCTTTTGTCAACATAATGGATGATCTCTATATTACTAGGACTACTGTTAAATTCAGTTCTCATCTTATTTAAGACCTATCAGCAGCATTTGTCCGAGTTGACTAATCTCTTTCCTGACTAATCTCTTTCTTTATTTGGCTTCTGGTCCAACACACTATATTGGTTCTCCTGCTCCCTCCTTGGCTTCTTCTTCGTGTGCTTGCTAGTTCTTCCTCATCACTTCCACAATCTCCACATGGGCACACTTCTTAGAGTTTAGTTCTTGGACCTCTCCTCTTTCTTATGCATACACCTAGTTCCACCCTTTAAATGCCAGTTATATATCTTGTACTCTAAAATCTACATTTGCAGCCTAGACCTAGACTCTGAAATCCAGATTCACATGAATCATATTCAATATTTCCATTTGGATAATTTAACAGACATCTCAACCAAACTGTGTTCCAGAGTAAACACCTGGTTTTTCCCAAATACCTGCTCATCTCACAAAGCTCTCCATCTCAGTAAATGTCAATTCCATCTTTGCAACCCAGTCTATAAAACAATCATCCCTGAGGTCTCTTTCCCTCAGACCTCACATCAATCCTTCAGCAATTCAGTATGATTCTACTGCCAATGCTACCACTCTCATCAAAGCCACCATCTGCATTCTCCTGATCACCCTGCTACAAAGTTACTTCCAACACTGAAGCCAGGGTGTACCTGCTAAATACTAAGTTAGATCTTCCCACTCCTCTTTCAGAACTTTCAAGTCCTTTCCTATATCCCACAGAATAAAAGCTAAAGTTCTTACAAAGGTCTTCATAATCTAATTTCCCCTGTATACATATTGGGCATCATCTATCATGAGGCCACTCTCTACAGTCTCTGACTAACAAGAGGATTTTTCACTTTATATTTTCTTTGCCTGAAATATCTTCCACAAATTTGCTGCCCAAAGATTTCCACTCAAATACCTGTCACCTTCTCAGAAATACCTTCCTTGAACATCTTATATAAAATAAAATAAAATGAAATGAAATGAAATGAAATGAAATGAAATGAAATAAAATAAAATAAAATAAAATAAAATAATAAAAATAAAAATGCAATCACTACTGCACTCCCATTTCTCCTCAGGCTGTTCTACTTTTCTCCTTAGCACTTGTCACTGTCAGACATACTATATTTTCACACTGTTTTGGAGTGAAGAATTCAAAAGTTTCCAATATTATTAATTTTAAGTTAAGTCAGATATGGAGTATTTTTGGTAAACAACTTTCTAATAAGATTAAATATTTAATATACTTTATTCAGGATTAAAGCTACTTTTCACTTTGTTTTTGTGTTCCCATAAAACCTTAAAAAGTCAATCGTCTACATGCAATTAACTATATAAGGTCTCTACCTTTTTTTAGTGACACAATATAAAAACAACAAATGACATAAACTAAATAAAAAGTGTAAAGCCCTTAAGATGGAATTATCAACTTTTTAAATATTCAGTAATATTAAAAATATTTCCAAATAAAATGCTGTATTAGAAATTCAAATGCATTCATTTCCATTGCATATTTAGATAACCACAACTAAATAAAATAAATTCAATAAAGTCACAGGATACAAAATTAATATACAGAAATCTGTTGCATTTCTATATACTAATAGTGAAATAGCAAACAGAGAGATTAAGAAAACATCCATTTACAATTGCACCAAAAAGAATACCTAGGAATAAAACCTAACCACCGAGGTAAACTATAAAACATTGATGAAAGAAATTGAAGATGACACAAACAAATGGAAAGATATTCCAAGCTCATGGATTGGAAGAATCAATATAGTTAAAATGTCCATGACTACCCAAAGAAATCTACAGGTTTAATGCAATCCTATCAAAATATCAACATTTTTCACAGAACTAGAACAAATAATCCTAAAATTTGTATAAAATCACAGAAGACACCAAAGAGACAAAGCAATCCTGAGAAAGAAGAACAAAGCTGCAGATATCACAATCCCAGATTTCAAGATATATTACAAAGCTATGATAATCAAAACAGTATGGTACTGGCACAAAAATAAACACATAGATCAAGAGAACAGAATAGGTAGCCCAGAAATAAACCCATACTTACATGGTCAATTACTCTACTACAAAGGAGGCAAGAATATATAATGGGGAAAAGACAGCCTCTTCAAATCGTGCTGGGAAAACTAAACAGCTATACAGAAAAGAATGAAACTGGGGCACTTTCTTACACTGCGCACAAAAATAAACTCAAAATGGATTAAAGATCTAACTGTGAGACCTAAAGCCATTAAACTCCTAGAAGAAAAATCTAGGCAATAATTTCTTTGACACTGGCCATAGAAACATTTTCTAGGTATGTCTCCTCAGACAAGGGAAACCAAAGCAAAATAAAAAGCAAAGTAAAAACCATCAACAAAACAAAAAGGCAACCTACTGAATGGGAGAAGATATTTGCAAAAGACATATCCAGCAAGTGATTAATATCCAAAATATATAAAGAACTTATACAACTCAACAACAAATAAACAAACAAACCAATTAAAAAATCGCAGAGGACCTGAACAGACATTTTTCCAAAAAAGACATACAGAGGGCCAACATGCACATGAAAAGATACTCAACTTCACTCATTGTCAGGAAAATGCAAATCAAAACCACAATGAGGCATCACTTCACACCAGTCACAATAGCTAGTATCAAAAAGACAAGAAGTAACAATTGTTGGCAAGGATGTGTTAAAAAAAAAAAAAAAAGGTATTATTAGTGGGAATATAAATTGGTGCAACTACTATGCAAAACAGTATGGAGGTTTCTCAAAAAATTAAAAATAGAATTACCATATTATTCAGTAATTCCACTAGTGGGTATTTACCCAAAGAAAACAAAACAAAAAAAAACACACTAATTTGGAACGATATATGCACCCCTATTTAATTAAGGCACTATTTACAATAGCCAAGGTATGGAAGTAACCCAAGTGTCCATCAACGGATGAATGGATAAAAAAATACATGTCACACACACAAACACACACACACACACACACAAATGGAATATTATTCAGCCATTTTAAAGGATGAGCTCTTGCCTTTTGCAACAACATGGTTAGACCTAGAGGGTATAATGCTAAATGAAATAAATCAATCAGAGAAAAACAAATACCATATGATATTATTCATATGTATAATTTAAGAAACAAAACAAATGCATAAACAAAATAAGAGACAGAGAGTGTTCTTTCATGGAGGACAGGAGGAAGTTGGGGAGGCTTGTTTTGAACAAAAGTCCACTGGAGGAGGAGCAAGATGGCGGAGGAGTAGGAGACCTAAATTTCGACTGGTCCCAGGAATTCAGCTAGATAGCTATCAAACCATTCTGAACACCTATGAACTCAACAGGAGATTGAAGAAAATAGCAGCAACTCTCTAAACAGAAAAGCGACCACTTTCTGGAAGGTAGGATGTGCAGAGAAGTGAATCCGAGGCGATATTCGGGAAGATAGATGGCGGGGGAGGGAGCCACCAGCGACCGCTACTGGCAAGTGATAGAGCAGTGGAGCACAAAATAGGAACTTTTAGAAGTCTGCTCTGCTGAGGGATCTCACTCCAGTGGCTAAGCAGGGGGGTGGAACCCTCACTGAGACAGTGTGGTCTCAGGACCCTCGGGGTCACAGAAAGACCTGGGGTGCCTGAGTGTGGCAGAGCTCCCAGGTATCGAAGCAGGGAAGCCAGCTGCAGAGATGGAGCTGAGGAGTGGGCGCTCAGCTCAGGGTTGCCATAAACTGTGATCCACGGCACAGTCGGGCCACTGCTCCTCCATCAGGGACCCAACAAGTGGCAGATCCGGGGAGATTCCCCTTCCTCCCCCGGGAGGAGCGCCGCGGGAGTGCACCACAGGACTCTGCTGGGTTTGGAGACTCCACACGGGGTCGTGTGCCAGAGACAGAAATGCTCAGTCACAGGCCGGGTGAGCACGGAGTGCAGCCGGAGACCGGGGAGACGGGAGTGATTGATTGCTTTTCTCTGGGGGCTTACTGAGCAGTGGGGCCGTGAGCTCTCTGCTCCTCTGGGCTGGAGATTGGGAGGCCGCCATTTTCATACTCATCCTCCAAAGCTATGCGGAAAGGTTTCAGGGAAGAAAAGCTCCCAATAGCAAACCTGAGTACGTTACTTAGCCTGGCTCCTGACAAGGGCAGTGCAATTCCGCCTTCGGCAAAGACATTTCGGAACCACGGCAACAGGCCCCTCCCCCAGAAGACCAGCAAGAACAGCCCCCAAGACCAAGTTTACCGATCAATGAGAACAGCAGAATGCCAGCGCTAGGGGAATACAGCACATAGAATTCATGGCTTTCCCCCCCTGATTCTTTAGTCTTTCAAAGTTAATTTTTTATATTTTCTTTATTTTTTCTTTTTCTATTTTTTTGAATTTTTCTTTTTCCCTTTGGCAACCAACATCTTATCAAACCCTTTTTTTAAAATCTTTTTTATTTTTCATTTTTAGAGTCATATTCTATCCCTTCATTGTAGTTAACCGTATTTTTTATATACATATAAGTTGTTCTCTCTTTAAAATTTTGGGATAAAGTTTCTTCTAACAGACCAAATATACCCTAAATCTCTAGTGTATGGCTTTGTTCTAGTCTCCTGCCTAATCACATCTCTCCCTTTTTTGTTGTTGTTGTTCTTTTTTAATTTCTCTTTTCTTTTTTCCACCAACTTCTTATCTTTTCAATTCCTTTTATAAAATCTTTTATAATTTTCATCTCTACAATCATATTCCATCCCTTCATATTTCCCCTTATTTTTGTACATATATAAGTTTTTCTTTCTTTAAAATTTTGGGAGGAGCTTTCTTCTAACAGACCAAAATACACCCAAAATCTAGTGTGTGGCACTGATCTATTCACCAGGCTAATCATATCTGATCATATTCTTTTTTTCTTTTCTTTCTTTCTTTCCCTTTCTTCTCCCCTTGGTTTTGGGTCTCTTCTGATTTGTTTAGTGTATATTTTTCTGGGGTTGTTGTTAGTCTGGACAAAATGAAAAGACAGAAAACTCACTTCAAAAAAAAAAAAAAACAAGAGGCAGTACCTACTGCCAGGGACCTAATCAATAAGGACATTAGTAAGATGTCAGAACTAGAGTTCAGAATGACGATTCTAAAGATACTAACTGGGCTTGAAAAAAGCATGGAAGATACTAGAGAATCCCTTTCTGGAGAAATAAAAGAACTAAATCTAACCAAGTCAAAATCAAACACCTTTTAATGAGGTGCAATCAAAAATGGAGGGTCTAACTGCTAGGATAAATGAGGCAGAAGAGAGAATTAGTGATATAGAAGACCAAATGATGGAGAATAAAGAAGTTGAGAAAAAGAGAGATAAACAACTACTGGATCACGAGGGCAGAATTCGAGAGATAAGTGATATGATAAGACAAAACAATATTAGAATAATTGGGATCCCAGAAGAAGAAGAAAGAGAGACAGCTGCAGAAGGTATACTGGAGCAAATTATAGTGGAGAAATTCCCTAATTTGGGGAAGGAAACAGGCATCAAAATACAGGAGGCACAGAGAACCCCCCTAAAAATCAATAAAAATAGGTCAACACCCCGACATCTAATAGTAAAACTCACAAGTCTCAGAGGTAAAGAGAAAATCCTGAAAGCAGCTCGGGACAAGAGGTCGGTAACCTACAATGGAAGAAACATTAGATTGGCAGCAGACCAATCCACAGAGACCTGGCAGGCCAGAAAAGACTGGCATGATATATTCAGAGCACTAAACAAGAAAAATATGCAGCCAAGAATACTATATCCAGCTAGGCTGTCACTGAAAATAGAAGGAAACATAAAAAGCTTCCAGGACAAACAGAAACTAAAAGAATTTGCAAACACCAAACCAGCCCTACAAGAAATATTGAAGGGTCCTCTAATCAAAGAGGAAACCTAAAAGTAACATAGACCAGAAAAGAATAGAGACAATATACAGTAACAGTAACCTTACAGGCAATACAATGGCACTAAATTCATATCTTTCAAAAGTTACTTTGAATGTAAATGGGCTAAATGCCCCAATCAAAAGACACAGGGAACAGATTAGATAAAAAAACAAGACCCATCGATATGCTGCCTGCAAGAGACTCATTTTAGACCCAAAGACACCCCCAGATTGAAAGTGAGGGGGTGGAAAACCATTTACCATGCTAATGGACATCCAAAGAAAGCTGGGGTGGTAATCCTTATATCAGACAAATTAGATTTTATACCAAAGACTATAATAAGAGATGAGGAAGGACACTATATCATACTTAAAGGGTCTATCCAATAAGAAGATCTAACAATTTTAAATAGCTATGCCCCTAACATGGGAGCAGCCAATTATATAAGGCAATTAATAACAAAAGCAAGGAAATACATCAACAACAATATAATATTAGTAAGGTATTTTATTAGTAATATATTTACTAATATTAGTAAGGTATAATATGAGTAATATATTTAACAGCCCCCTCACTGAAATGGACAGTTCATCTAAGCAAAAGATCAACAAGGAAATACAGACTCTAAATGACACACTGGACCAAATGGACTTCACAGATATATTCGGAACATTCCATCCCAAAGCAACAGAATACACATTCTTCTCTAGTGCCCATGGAACATTCTCCAGGAATAGATCACATCCTAGGTCACAATCAGGTCTCAACCAGTACCAAAATATTGGGATCATTGCCTGCATATTTTCAGACCACAATGCTTTGAAACTAGAACTCAATCACAAGAGGAAAGTCAGAAAGAACTCAAATACATGGAAGCTAAAGAGCATCCTACTAAAGAATGAATAGGTCAACCAGGAAATTAAAGAAGAATTTAAAAAATTCATGAAAACCAATGAAAATGAAAACACAACTATTCAAAATCATTGGGATGCAGCAAAGGTGGTCCTAAGACAAAAGTATATCACAATACAAGCCTTTCTCAAGAAACAAGAAAGATCTCAAATACACAACCTAACCCTACACCTAAAGGAGCTGGAGAAAGAACAGCAAATACAGCCTAAACTCAGCAGGGTAAGAGAAATAATAAAGATGAAAAAAAAAAAAAGGAATAATAAAGATGAGAGCAGAAATCAATGAAATAGAAACTAAAAGAACAGTAGAACAGATCAAAAAAACGAGGAGCTGGTTCTTTGAAAGAATTAACAAGATTGATAAACCCCTGACCAGACTTATCAAAAAAGAAAAGAGAAAGGACCCAAATAAAATCATGAATGAAAGAGGAGAGATCACAACCAAAACCAAAGAAATACAATTATAAGAACATATTATGAGCAATTATATGCCTGCAAATTAGATAATCTGGAAGAAATGGATGCATTCCTAGAGATGTATAAACTACCAAAACTGAACCAGGAAGAAATAAAAATCCTGAACAGACCCATAACTACTAAGGAAATTGAAGCAGGAATCAAAAATGTCCCAAACAATAGCCCAGGGCCAGATGGCTTCCCAGGGGAAATCTACCAAACATTTAAAGAAGAATTAATACCTATTCTTCTGAAACTGTTCCAAAAAATAGAAATGGAAGGAAAATTTCCAAACTCATTTTATGAGGCCACCATTACCTTGATCCCAAAACCAGACAAAGACCCCATCAAAAAGGAGAATTACAGACCAATATCCCTGATGAACATGGATGCAAAATTTCTCACCAAAACACTAGCCAATAGGATCCAAGAGTACATAAAGGCTTATTCACCACGATGAAGCGGGATTTATTACTGTGCTGCAAGGTTGGTTCAATATTCGCAAATCAATCAATGTGATACAATACATTAATGAAAAAAAAGATCAAGAACCATATGATCCTCTCAATAGATGCAGAAAAAGCATTTGACAAAGTACAGCATCCTTTCCTGATTAAAACTCTTCACAGTGTAGGGATAGAGGGTACATATCTCAATATCATAAAAGCCATCTATGAAAAATCCACAGCGAATATCATTCTCAATGGGGAAACTGACAGCTTTTCCCCTAAGGTCAGGAACGTGGCAGGAACGTCCACTATCACCACTGCTATTCAACACAGTATTAGAAGTCCTAGCCACAGCAATCAGACAACAAAAAGAAATAAAAGGCATCCAAATCAGCAAAGAAGAAGTCAAACTCGCACTCTTTGCAGATGATATGATACTTTATGTGGAAAACCCCAAAGACTCCACCCTAAAACTGCTAGAACTCATACAGCAATTCAGTAAAGTGGCAGGATATAAAATCAATGCACAGAAGTCAGTGGCATTCCTATACACCAACAAGACAGAAGAAAGAGAAATTAAGGAGTCGATCCCATTTACAATTGGAGCCAAAACTATAAGATATCTAGGAATAAATCTAACCAAAGAGGCAAAGAATCTGTACTCAGAAAACTATAGAATACTCATGAAAGAAATTGAGGAAGACACAAAGAAATGGAAAAACGTTCCATGCTCATGGATTGGAAGAACAAATATTGTAAAGATGTCAATGCTACCTAGAGCAATCTACACATTTAATGCAATCCCTATCAAAATACCATCCACTTTTTTCAAAGAAATGGAACAAATAATTCTAAAATTTGTATGGAACCAGAAAAGACCCCGAAGAGCCAGAGGAATGCTGAAAAAGAAAAGCAAAGCTGGTGACATCACAATTCTGGACTTCAAGCTCTATTACAAAGCTGTCATCATCAAGACAGTATGGTACTGGCACAAAAACAGACACATAGATCAATGGAACACAATAGAAAGCCCAGAAATGGACCCTGAACTCTATGTGACTAATGTTTGACAAAGCAGGAAAGAATGTCCAATGGAAAAAAGACAGTCTCTTCAACAAATGGTGTTGGGAAAATTGGACAGCCACATGCAGAAGAATGAAACTGGACCATTTCCTTACACCACACACAAAAATAGACTCAAAATGATTGATAGACCTAAATGTGAGACAGGAATCCATCAAAATCCTTGAGGAGAACACAAGCAGCAACCTCTTCAACCTCAGCCGCAGCAATGTCTTCCTAGAAACATCGCCAAAGGCAAGGGAAGCAAGGGCAAAAATGAACTATTGGGACTTCATCAAGATAAAAAGCTTTTGCACAGCAAAGGAAACAGTCAACAAAACCAAAAGACAACTGACAGAATGGGAGAAGATATTTGCAAATGACATATCAGGTAAAGGGCTAGTATCCAAAATCTATAAAGAACTTATCAAACTCAACACCCAAAGAACAAAGAATCCAATCAAGAAATGGGCAGAAGACATGAACACACATTTTTCCAAAGAAGACATCCAAATGGCCAACAGACACATGAAAAGGTGCTCAACATCGCTCAGCATCAGGGAAATCCAAATCCAAAACTCAATGAGATACCACCTCACACCAGTCAGAATGGCTAAAATTAACAAGTCGGGAAACGACAGATGTTGGGGAGGATGCGGAGAAAGGGGAACGCTCCTACACTGTTGGTGAGAATGCAAGCTGGTGCAGCCACTCTGGAAAAGTATGGAGGTTCCTCAAGAAGTTGAAAATAGAACTACCATATGACCCAGCAATTGCACTATTGGGTACTTCCCCCAAAGATCAAATGTAGTAATCCGAAGAGGCACCTGCACCCCAATGTTTATAGCAGCAATGTCCACAATAGCCAAACTATGGAAAGAGCCAAGATGTCCATCAACAGATGAATGGATAAAGAAGATGTGGTATAGGCGCCTGGGTGGCTCAGTTGGTTAAGCGACTGCCTTCGGCTCAGGTCATGATCCTGGAGTCCCTGGATCGAGTCCCGCATCGGGCTCCCTGCTTGGCGGGGAGCTTGCTTCTCCCTCTCCCACTCCCCCCTGCTTGTGTTCCCTCTCTCGCTGTGTCTTTCTCTGTCAAATAAATAAATAAAATCTTAAAAAAAAAAAAAGATGTGGTATATATATATATATATATATATATATATATATATATATATATACACACATACACACACACACACAATGGAATATTATGCAGTCATCAAAAAAAACGAAATCTTACCATTTGCAATGACATGGATGGAACTAGAGGGTATTATGCTGAGTGAAATAAGTCAATCAGAGAAGGACAAGTATCATATGATCTCACGGATATGAGGAATTCTTAATCTCAGGAAACAAACTGATGGTTGCTGGAGTGGTGGGGGGTGGGTGGGATGGGGTGGCTGGGTGATGGACACTGGGGAGGGTATGTGCTATGGTGAGCGTTGTGACTTGTGTAAGACTGATGAATCACAGACCTGTACCTCTGAAACAAATAATACATTATATGTTAAAAAAAAATAAACAAAAGAAGATAGTAGTAAGGGAAAAATAAAGCTGGGCAAATCGGAGGGGGAGATGAACCATGAGAGACTATGGACTCTGAGAAACAAACTGAGGGTTTTAGAGGGGAGAGGGGTGGGAGGATGGGTTAGCCTGGTGATGGGTATTAAGGAGGGCACGTATTGAATGGAGCACTGGGTGTTATACACAAACAATGAATCATGGAACACTACATCAAAAACTAATGATGTAATGTCTGGTGACTAATATAACATAATAAAATTAAAAAGAAAGAAAATAAGAGACAGACAAAAAACAACTGACTGTTAAATAGAGAAAACAAGCTGGTGGTTGCCAAAGGGAGGGTGGGTAGGGGGAGGGTAATATAGATAAAGGGGATCAAGAATATACTTATCTTGATAAAGTACTGACTAATGTATAGATTTGCTGAATTACTGTATCATGCACCTGAAACTAATATAACAATGTATATTAATTATACTTCAATTTAAATATAAATAAATAAACACAACTAATTTGTATACTGACATATGTGTCAACCCAAACAAATACAGGTGCTTTTTGACTAATACTTGACACTTGGGCACTTTGCGATGAATATTTAGGATTTCAAAATGACAGGGTACCTGGCTGGCTCAGTCAGTAGAGCATGCAACTCTTGGTCTTCAGGTTGTGACTTCAAGCCCCACACAGGGCATGGAACCAACTTAAAAAAAATGACAATATCTTACGGTAATTTTTAAATCTCTGGACTATATATATAAGATCCTTTGTTTAAAGTTTTATAAACAAAGCATCTCCAGAGGAAGATAGCAATTTGCTGATACATCTTAAAATTTTTTAACTGAACAAAAGCAGATATTTTATGAGAATTGTATTCAAATAGCCAAAGGACTGACCTGTAGTTGATAGCTGAGTTTAAATGTGGCATTTCATCAAGATAAATTAGGTAAATTACTGGAAGGAATCTATCTCAATAAAGAAGTACTCTGTGTTTCCCTCCACTTAAGATTATTCAATAATTCTCAATCACCTGGAGAATGAAATTCAAGATTCTTAGAGTAGCATATTGTGGCAGATTAATACCCCCATCCCAACATCCCTTCTAATGTGATCTTGCCACTTTCCCCATTTGGAGGCAGAGTCAACCTGCCCTCTTCTTAAATCTGGCCTGGCCTTAGTGATTTTCTTTCTTCTTCAAACTTTATGAATTCAATTTAAGAAACCACATGCTATATGCACAATGTTAATGCATTAACAGTATCTAACAGAATACAAGGGATTCATACGAGGATGCCATAGTCAAAACAGTAGCTCTTGGAGCAACAATCAAGAATCTCCATTGTTGGGCGCCTGGGTGGCTCAGTTAGTTAAGCGTCTGCTTTTGGCTCAGGTCATGATCCCGGGGTCCCGGGATCGAGTCCCGCGTCGGGCTCCCTGCTCGGCAGGGAGCCTGCTTCTCCCTCTGACCCTCCCCTCTCTCATGTGCTCTCTGTCTCTCTCATTCTCTCTGTCTCAAATAAATAAATAAAATATTAAAAAAAAAAAAAAGAATCTCCATTGTTAGGCACTTAAAATGTAAGTGTACCAACCATGCAATCATTCTCCCTCCCTGGAACTGCAGTGAAACCAGTGATGTTGGAATGGTGCAGGACTACCCTGGCATGGCTCAACCAAAAAGCATCAACAACAGAAATATGACTCATAAATGGTTAAAAGTACAAGAGGGATTATAGAAACTCACAAATTTCTAGGCTTACAGGATTGAAAGAAGAATTGATCTGTTCATCTTGCAGCACACAGATTTCAAACGCTCTTACTCTTTCTAGGAACAGTTTAAAAGAATTCTTAAAGAAGTTTATTTTTATTCCACTGATGTACAGAACAGCTACTAAATTCCTAGCCATTCTTATATTGTTATACAAAAGAAAATGTCTACGAAACTGTTTTTTTTTAACAATTAGTCAACATTTAAGGGAAGTGTAAAATGTTGAATGTATGAGAATACACACAAAACAATTTAAATTAAAAAAATACATCTCTCTCACAAGACAATATAATTATCATAATGCTAACGAAGTCATATAACAGCATGACTGTGTAAAACAACTATTTTAACAGCAATCAATAATAGAATTAAAAATTAAAATATTTCAGTCCTAGAACATATTATTTAAATAATTATGTTTATTTAGCAACTGAATATATAAAAAGAAAATTGAGAAAGGGAAGCTATACAATTGTTAATAGATGTATGTGTATATTTCTCATTATTTATGAAGATCATGAAAGGTTGTGGAAGGCTTATTTAAATACTGTTCATATGAAACCAAATGATTTACTTTCACAGCGTCAACAGGATTTGAATATCACTTCTCTGTTAAATTTAATTCTTCGTATGGATCTGAACTCCACAAAAGCAACTTTAGTAATTTTACATCCTTTACCTTTTGACCATTAACTAAAGCTTAGTATAATGAAATGTTTTAAATAATTTAAAATATTCTATATTGATCAAAACTTCCTAACAAAATTAAACAATCCTTGAGATTGTTTATATACTATTTATTTATATACTATTTAATTTTTTTGAAGATTTTATTTATTTATTTGAGAGAGAGAGAGAACGAGCAGTAAGGAGTGATAGAGGGAGACAGAGAGAGAAGCAGACTCCCTGCTTAGCAGGAAGCCCAGTGGGGCTCAATCCCAGGACCTGGAGATCATGACCTGAGCCGACGGCAGATGATTAAGCGACTAAGCCACCCAGGCGCCCCATACTATTTAATTTTATTAGCAATGACAGCAGAATACCTGAAACTACATACAGAAATGAGCTGTAAGCAATGCAGATGAAGGCAACTGTTTAAACTTTACAAATTCAATTTAAGAAACCACATGGTATATGCCCAATTTTAAAGCACTAATTTTTCATTATTTTTGGGTGGATTTTTCAAAAAGGTAAATTTGCTAAAAAATAACTGATTCTTTTAAAACAATGTAAACAGAAAAGACTAAATTATAGACCACTTGCTTGCAGGTGCAGGTCAAAGAAGGAAATGGAAAATGGCTGCTTAATTTCCTTCTTTTTAACAGAAGACCTTTCACCTACATAAATGTTTCTTGGGCTATTGAAAACAGAGTGCAAACAGCATGGAAAGGCAAAGAAGGAATTCCCACGTTAGTAGTAAGAGGAAGTCTAATTTTTTTTCTATGTTTAAATTAGGACAAAAAAACTCCAGCAAGATACTGGCTGAGAAAGACTACAACAATTTTAATATCACACAAACTGATGAGGAGGCATTAAAATTGAGTAAAGTACTGTGCAAACAAAAACAAAACAAAAACAAAACAAAAAGAAATACTATAGAGATAGTTTTACTCACTCTTAGAGGGGAAAAATTAAAAAAAAAAAAAAGCCTGGTAGGCCTTTAACAATAACTGATAAAGATTAATTCTCGAGGCAGCTGGGTGAATCAGTCTGTGAAGCAACCAACTCTTGGTTTCAGCTCAGGTCATGATTTCAGGGTCTTGAGATCAAGCCCCACATTGGGCTCCATGCTCAGCAGGGAGTCTGCTTCCCCTCTCCCTCTTCCTTTGACCCTCCCCCTGCTTATACTTTCTTTCTCTCTCTCTCTCAAATAAATAAATCTTTTTTAAAAAAAGATTCTCAATGTGTATACCAAATTTTTTTTTTTTTTTTTTTTTTTTTAATGAGAGAGAGAAAGCACATGAGAGGGGGGAGGGTCAGAGGGAGAAGCAGACTCCCTGCCGAGCAGGGAGCCCGATGCAGGACTCGATCCCGGGACTCCAGGATCATGACCTGAGCCGAAGGCAGTCGCTTAACCAACTGAGCCACCCAGGCGCCCCATTTTTTTTTTTAATGCAAAAAAAATTTTTTTAAACAATAAACAAACACAATGAAGTTAATCATTTGGAGAAATTTAGTTTGGAGGGAAGTCCTGAGGATTCAATCGGCCCCAAAATAAAGGAAAAGTGAACTTCAAAATGTAATATCATACTCACTGAAAAT